>NC_133619.1:41764048-41999048 GCF_048593235.1 Sminthopsis crassicaudata
CATTCCTGGAACACTTATTCCTTTAAAATTCTACAACCTTTCCCCCAGAACAAACCGCAGTGTTATTTGATTCTCATGAAAAAAGTTCTTCCTAATTGCTCTCCTCAATAGACCCTTTGAAATTAAAGTTCCCATCATGTTGTCCTTTACTCAGTGGAAACAGACAACAGCTGTCCAGCATCACTCACAGTATATTCCTCCACATATTTCAAGACATTAGCTATAGCCAAAGGGTCAAAGGCACATTGTCTCCACCCATTCCTAGAACAGCAGTAGATCCTGGAGAGAACAGAAAGTTTTTAACTTTTTTCTCCTTTATTTTCATGTGAGAAGAGGGTTGATTAGTCTGGTCTTTATGGCAGCAGATAGAGGAATAGCCCATATAACAAGTATTCTTAACTCTGAACTTTGAAAAGTCACCTATCCTTTGTTTTTTGTACATGCATTTTTAGTAAAAATGAGAAGATTATGATGCCATAACTAATTATCTTTAATACCTGCTTTTAGCATGATGAGTGAATAGGAAATCCTTAGACCAAAAATTTTTTAAAGTAAAGTTTAAGAGATAAGTGTATTGTTTTTGGTCTTTGTATTATCTTGGTGTTATGAAGAATACTGAAATAAAATGAATAAATAACACAATAGAATTGCAAAAAAATCAATAAAAAAGAACAGAATTCTTAAGTATATATTGTATTTAGGCTCTCAAATTTCTTCTGATATTTCAAACTTGAAAGAAAATCTTTCTTATTACTAATTACTAATGAGCTAATTCTAAATTCTAAGATTCCTTCCAACTCTAACATTCTTGAAATAATCATTGACTCATCTCTTTCATCTCCCTGATCTGCCCCAAGTTTCCACTATATCTTTTTGTCTCTCCCTTTAACTTTAAACCTGTGTGAATCAGCCTGGTTCAAGATCTCATCATTTCTCATATTTATTTCTGTGCATGTTGTTCTCCCCACCTCACCCATAGTCCAGAATAATCTAAGCTTCTTGAGGGCAAAAAAATCATTCATTTTGCATTTCTCTACCCAAGCTCTTGTATTGTCTCTTACAGAGGAGGACCTTAATAAACATGCATTGAAATGAAAAATAACGGATGTATATTCAGTACTTTAAAATGTACAAAGTGCTTTATATATCTAACTTTGAGCACCATTGTTGGATTGGGGGCACTTTATCTCTTTCTTTTCTGGATCCAGGTATACATTTTATGTCAAGTTCAATCTTTGGGCCTGGATCTAACCTTTTCTTTTCATTAAGCTCACTTCCAGGCAATAGCCTGGGAGATGAATTATTGAAAAACTTAGGTTTTGGTTTATATTCATGTCTCTCTAAAGGGCAAGTAAAAAGTACTCAATAAACAATATGATTTGGGTATAAGATAGATATTTATTTTCCAGACACATAAGAAATATTAACAGGCACAAATGACCCACAGGGTCCATTGGCAGAACAGCTTAAACAAGATTCAGTAATTAGTTTATAACTACCATTATTCCCATCTTCTAGAAGGTTGATACTTAAGCCTCATCAAATGTGAAATATTTTACAAGACTACTGATTAAACATTTTACATTTCATCTGGGCTCTGATCCTCTGGAGTAGTTGCTTATGGTTCCTTCCTAAGTCACCATTCAGCTTTTCTCTTTGGGACCCAGAAACCTTTAGAACTCTTGAACCTGCAAGGAAACCTCCAAGACTAGACAGATTCATCTCAGGATAGATAGCTATTCATTTGAGATCAGGAGAGAACCCAAAAAAGGTAACAATTCCAGGTTCAGACCTGTCTATTTAGGCTATTTGCTTTAGATATTGTTTACATGATGATCATTTCAGGGAAATAAAATAACTCCACCCACCCACATCCCTTCTGAGGAAGCAAACTCAGAACAGCCTCAGCATAATTCATTGTTGGAACAGAAAAGAGTCTGAGTGTTCATTTTAAAATATCTACTGAGTAATCAGTTCTTCTTGCTCCAGGCCAGTAAGAGGACATGATAGTCACCAAGTTTGCCTGTGAGTGCTGAATCAGACATTGGCCCCAAAACTCCCATGTGGTTTATTAGAAGCAGAAAGGGTGCCAAAAGATGGCCCTCTTTACCCATACATTATCTTGTTTAAGGCTTACAAACCTAGGACAAAACCCTGGCCCTCTTTACCCATACATTATCTTGTTTAAGGCTTACAAACCTAGGACATGAATAGTACAGGCAGTCCCATCCTCATTCTACAGATAAGGGAACAGAAACCCAGAGGGATTACGTGACTCAGCCTATGATGATATTGGCTGTCAATAGCAAGATTCAAAATCAGGTCATCTGACTTAAAATACTCTAAGATACCCATCACTATTCTACTTCTTTTTGTTTCTCTGGTAAATCAGGGCTTTACCCTTTCTTTATTCTATTCTTGCCTTTCACAGAACAGGAGCCGTAGAAAACTCCTAGGAAGCCAGAAATTTCAGTAACTGGGATATTATTCAGTAACTGGGATGTTCCCTGTTAGGATTACCAGGTGAGAACTCAGGTTGTCTGGACAGTGACAAGGTGAACTCAGGTTGTCTGGACAATGACAAGGTGAGAACTCAGGTTGACTTGACAGTTCTCTGGCTCAGACCTTTGGTTCTGGCCTTTAAAGGGAGTTTACACCTTAGGAATTCTAAGAGGAGCAAGTTCATTGGTGGAAGTATTTTCCCCACGCCCCGTTGAGTCCTTACATGCCCATTCTCTGGGAGGATAAAAGAAGGGCAGCATTGGGTCTGAGAGAATCGACTCTGGAATAGAGTTTTGACTCCAGGCAGGCTGAAAGGAGACCAGTCTGATTTGCGAAAGGACAAGAGCTGGAGGAGATTCAGAGCTCCCAATAAACCTGCGCACAGAGGAAAAGATTTTACAGATCTCCTCCCAGGGAAGGATTATAATTGAGCAGACAGACCCTCACAATTCAAGAACTTTTAATCAAGAGTTCATTTAAGCTTGAAATCATGAGAAAACATAAGATCCTGGCATAATTACTGGGGCATTGTCATCTTAAATAAGATTGAATTCCTAGAAACTAACAACATGCTTCAGAGAATTAGATCATAGAAAAGAGAAATCAGGGTTGTTGGCAGAACAATGATTTTCATAATAACATATTATTTTAAGATATATAAGCAACATGATTTCTCTTGAATTATCAGCAACCCCATCTCCTTATTTTAAACCGCCACTAGCCCATTTATGTTGTGCTGGCCACAAGCAGGAGCCACTTTGCTATTTGGGGAACTTAACATAAAGCTAAGGATCACTTGGAAGTATGTACAGCAACATCCATTTTTGGGAAGATGCTAATTCCTTCCACTTAGTGCTCATGTACCATTACATATTTTCCCAGTGCAAATCCAATTTGTTTTTTTTTAATTTGTATTGCTGCCTTTAAAAAAAAATACCACAATCATTTTCCAGCTTTGTATTCCTCTCACAGTCTAGACTTTGCACCTTCTCTCCAGGAAGTTACTTCACCATGGAGATGCTGCCACTTCTGATTGGTTAGTCACCTATTTATGATGGTGCTGGGTATCCAAGTCACACTCACTTCATTCTCCATTCCATTCATTGTTTTTAGGACTTTTCTACCTCAGAAGAATTGTCCCAATTCACCACACAGTGACTGTCACATAGTAAGTATATGACAAATGCTTTACATTTATCTATCTCATATCTATCTGTCTGTCTGTCTGTCTGTCTATCTATCTATCTATCTATCTATCTACCTATCTACCTACCTACCTACCTACCTACCTACCTACCTACCTACCTACCTATCTACCTACCTATCTAGATATAGACTTCTGTCTTATACCAAAGAATAAACTTTTAAGTAAAAAAGTAAAACCACCAACACAGTTATTATTTGACAGTCTGTATCCCTAATCACTCACCACTACAAGGTCTATACCTTACAGAAATCTAAGAAGGAAAAACTCATATGTAAAAAATATTTATAAAAACTCTTTATGTTGTGGCAAAAAATTAGAAACTGAGGAGATGTCCATTAATTGTGGAGTGCCTGAACAAGTTATGGTATATGAATATGATGGAATATTATTGTGCTGTAAGAAATGATGAAGGGAAGATGTGGTTTCAGACAAACCTTGGAAGACATATTAACCGATGGGAAATGATAACTCATTTCTAAACCTTTTGTAACATGGTTTCCAATTTTAGCATTTGACCAGAATTTCTTCCTTGCTTGTTAACAATTTTTTTCTTTTTTAAAAAATTTAATCTTCTTTAATTTTCAATTTGGAATTCCTTCCCTCTCTTCCCCTTTTTCTTCCACTCCTCAAGAAGGTAAGAAAAACAAAACCTTTTATAAATGCCTATAATCATATAAAACAAATTTCTTCATTAATTAGATCCAAAGAAAGAGAAAGAAAGGAAAAAAATACTCCATTTTGCAATCAAAGTCTTTTAGTTCTCTGTCTGGAGATGGATATCATGTTTCTTTGTGAGTCCCTTGGAACTGAGTTTGGTCATTGTTTTGATCAATTACTAAGTCTTTTCACAGTCAGTTATTTATATAACATTTATGTTATTTTATGAATTATTCTCCTGGTTCTGCTCACTTCAGTTTGGACTAATTCTTACAAATCTTCCTAGATTTTTCTGAAATCATTTATCATTTCTTACAAAATAATAGTATTCCATCATGTAATCAAAACTTGTTTAGCTATTCCCCAATTGATAGACATTCCAAACCAATTTTCAATTCTTCACCACCATAAAAAAGAGCTGCTATAAATATCTTTCTACCTATGGAAACATTTTCTCTCTTTTTTTTTATTTCTTTGGGATATAGACCTAATAGTGTAATCACACTAAATGGATCAAACCTTTTAGAAACAATTCTAAATTATTCTCCAAAATTGTTGGAGCAGTTCACAGCTTCCCCAATAGTGCATTATTATACTTGTTTTCCCATAACCATTTCAGCATTTGTTATTTATCTTTTTCATTATCTTAGCCAATCTTATGGACATGAATAATCTCTCATAGTTGTTTTAATTTGTATTTCTCTAATTAGTAGTCACTTAAAATATTCTTTCATATGCTGTGGATAACTTGGGTTTCTTCCTCTGAAAACTGCCCATTTATATCCTATGACTATCAATTTGAGAAATAGTTCTTTTTCCTGTAAATTTGGTTCAGTTCCATATATATCTTAGAAATAATATTATTATCAGAGAAACTACAAATACCTTCTGTCCATTTCTTTTCATTTTAACTTCATAGGGTTTGATGGTTTGAAACCTTTTTAAAAATTTTATGAAATGAAAATTGTTTATTTTACTTCTTATGAGCCTCTCTCTCTTTTTGATCATTAATTCTTCCCCATCCTTAGATCTGACAGGCAATTTCTTCCTTGTTTCTTGTTACCCTAATTTGCTTTCTATTTACATTTAAATTATTTGCATCTAAATCATCTATCCATTTTGAGTTTATCTTGGTGTTGGTGTAAGATGTTGATCTATATCTAGAGTTTCTCTCAAACAGCTTTCCAATTTTCCCATTTTGTTTTTGTTGAATAATAAATTCTTGTCTCAATAGCTAGAATATTTGTATTTATCAAATATTAAGTTACTGTGCTCATTTATTTCTGTATATTGTGTGCTAGTTCATTACACTGATCAATATCTCTATTTATTTATTATAGCTTTTTATTTACAAGATATATGCATGGGTAATTTTTCAGCATTGACAATTGCAAAACCTTTTGTTCCAACTTTTCCCCTCCTTCCTACCCCTCCTTCCCCCAGATGGCAGGTTGACCAATAAATGTTAAATATGTTAAAGTATAAGTTAAATACAATATATGTATACATGTCTAACAATTATTTTGCTGTACAAAAAGAATCAAGCTTTGAAATAGTGTACAATTAGCCTATGAAGGAAATAAAAAATGCAGACGGACAAAAATAGAGGGATTGGGAATTCTATGTAGAGGGTTCATAGTCATCTCCCAGAGTTCTTTCGCTGGGTGTAGCTGGTTCAGTTCATTACTGCCCTATTGGAACTGATTTAGTTCATCTCATTGTTGAAGATGGCCACGTCCATCAGAATTGATCATCATATAGTATTGTTGTTGAAGTGGATAGTGATCTCCTGGTTCTACTCATTTCACTCAGCATCGGTTCATGTAAGTCTCTCCAGGCCTTTCTGAAATCAGCCTGCTGGTCATTTCTTACAGAACAATAATATTCCATCACATTCATATGCCACAATTTATTCAGCCATTCTCCAACTGATGGGCATCCACTCAGTTTCCAGTATCTGGCAAAGATACAAAGAGGGCTGCCACAAACATTCTTGTACATACTGGTCCCTTTCCCTAACATCTCTATTTCTTATGCAGTACCAAATGCTTTTGATGATTACAACTTTGTGGTATAGTTTGAGATCGGTATTGTTAAGCCTCCTTTTTTTTCCTCTTTCTCTTCTTTTTTTTTTTTTTGGTACTAATACTTCTCTCTGTTTTTTTTATTTTTTGTTCCTCCAGTTAAATTTTGTTATTATTTTTTCTACTCTCTAATAGAATCCTTTGGTAGCTTGCTTACTGTGACACTGAATAAGTAAGTTTACTACTACTACTACTACTACTACTACTACTACTCTACTACTATATTGGCTAGGTCTACCCATGAACAATTGATATTTCTCCAGTTATTTACATCTGTCTTTATTAGTATGAAGAATATCTTGTAATTGTGTTCATGCAATTCATATATGTGTTTTGGCAGGTAGATTCCCAAGTTTTTTACACTGCTCATAGTTAATTTAAATTGAATTTCTCTTTCTACCTCTTTGTGCTAGGCTTTGTTGATAATATATAGAAATACAGATGATTTGTTTAGGTTTATCCTGTATCCTGCAACTTTGTTAAATTTGTTGATTATTTTAGTTTTTTATCTGATTTTCCAAAATTATTTTTTAAAAAAATCTTATCTTTGAAAAAAGTAATTTTTTTCTTGTTTATGCTTATTCCTGTAATTTCTTTCTTTTTTCTCTTATTACTATAGCTAGCATTTTGTGTACAATATTGAATAATAGTGTTCATAATAGGCAACCTGACTTCATCCCATTTCTTATTGGAAAAACTTCTCATTTATCCCTATTACAGATAATGATTATTTTTTATTTTAGATAGATACTACTTATCATTTTAAGGAAAGCTCCATTTAGTCTTATGCTTTCGTGTGTGTGTGTGTGTGTGTGTGTGTGTGTGTGTGCTTAAAGAAGGAATGGGCATTGTATTTTACCAAAATCTTTTATTCATTTGTTAAAATAACCTTTGTTTAGCTATGACCATGTTATTAACATAGTCATTTATGCTATAGTTTCCCTTAGGACTGAACCAAATCTGCATTCCAGATATAAATCTAATCTGTTCATAGTTGTGTTCCTTAAGATATATTGCTATAACTTTTTTTGCTAGCATTTTATTAAAAATATTTTTTAGGGGAATTGGCCTATAGTTTTCTTTATTTTGGTTCTCCATGGTTTAGATATCAAGACTATAGTTGTGTCATAGGAGAAATTTAGTAGAATCTTTAATTTTTTTCAAGTAATTTGTGTAATAGGAATCAATTTTTATAATTCTTAAAATGTTTGGTTTGAATCACTTGTAAATCCATATGGCCTGGGGGCAGCTAGGTGGCACTATGGATAGAGCAGAAGCCTTGAATTCAAGAGGACCCTAGTTCAAATCTGGTCTCAGACACTTAACACTTCCTAGCTGTGTGACCCTGGGCAAGTCACTTAGCCCCAGCCTCAGAAAATTAAAAAAAAAAATCCATATGGCCTTTATAATTTTTTTTGTTTTGAAATTCATTTATGGTTTATTTAATTTATTTTTCTAAGGTAGGATGTTTAAATGTTTTTAAAAAAAGAGTTGGAGAAGGAAATAACAAACCATTCTTTGTCAAAAAAATTCCAAATGTGGCCAGGAAGTGTCAGACATAACTAAAACAACTGAGCAATAAAATTGGCAATTTATATTTTTAAAAATATTCACCTATCTCATTTAGATTGTCAATTTTATTGGCATATTTTTGGGTTAAGGAACTTCTAATGATTATTTTAAATTTTCTTTATGATTGTGAGTTTACATTTTTAATTTTTGATTCTGGTAATTTGGTTTTCTTTCTTTTTCTTAATCAAATTAGCTAATATTGGTTTATCATTTTTATTGGGTTGTGGGGAAAAAACTTCTACTTTTATTTACTAATTCCATACGTTTTCATTTTCAGGTTTTTAAATTTTAGTCTTTCCTTTGATTTTCAGGATTTCTATTTGTTATTAAATTAGAGGTTTAAAATTTATTGGTGTTCTGGAGTTGTATTTTTTTTTTTTAAAGCTATATGTTCAGTTCATTAATCTACTCTTTTTTTTAATTGATGAAAGAATTTAGAGATACAAATTTTCTTCTAAGTATTGCTTTGGTTGCAAACTTTGGCAGGTTATCTCATTGTTGCCATTATGTAATATTTATGTAATATATTATTATATTATGTAATATAAAATTATAAAATTATTATTATATTATGTAATATAAAATGCAATATTTTACTGGTGTAATTTGCTCTAATCTACACATTATTTAGGATTAAGTTATTTAGTTTCCAATTAATTTTTAATCTTTGTTTCAAAGGTCTTATAAAATGTAATTTTTATTTCATTATCATTGATAAAATTGTATTTAATTTTTGTGCTTTTCTGCATTTGTTTGTATTTTTTTTTACCATAATATATGGTCAATTTTTATGAAATTTCCATGAATAGCTAGAAATGGGTACACAAATTTCTGTTTCCATTCAGTATTTTCCAGATTCTAGCATATTTAACTTTTCTAAAATTCTATTCAGGTCCTTAACTTCTTCCTCGTTTTTGTTGTTTTTTTTTTTTAGTTCAATTTATCTAGATCTGAGAGGGATAAATTGAAGTCTCCCAATAATATAGTTGTGCTGTCTATTTCTTCCTATATTTCATTTCATTTTTCCTTTAAAAATTTAGATGCTATGGCATTTATTATACATGTTTAGAATTGATATTAATTCATTGTCAACCACAGATTTTAGCAAAATCTAATTCTTCTTTCTTGATTATCTCTTTTAATTAGATCTATTTTTGCTTTTGCTTTGCCTAAAATAATTTTTTTCTCCACTTTCTTCTCCTTCTACTCTTCCTCCTCTTTTTCATCCCACTCCTTTTCCTTCTCTTTCTTCTTCTTTTCCTCCTTCTTATGTTTTTCTTTTTCCTCCTTTTCCCTCTTCACTGACACCTTATTCTCCTTCTCTTCCTTTTCCTTCTTCTCTTCCTCATCTTCCTCCTTCTAACATTCTGCTTTGACATCTTATTCTCCTCCTTCTCCTCTTCCTCCTCCTTCTTCTTCATTGACACTTTATTCTCCTCCTCCTCCTCCTCCTCCTCCTCCTTCTTCTACTTCTTCTTTCTTCTTCTTCTACTTCTTCTTTCTTCTTCTCTTCCTTCTCCTCCCCTTCTCCTGCTTCTCCTCCTTTTTCTCTTCTTCTCCATTTTTTTTCTTCTCCTCCTTTTCTTTCTCTGTATATTCCTCTTCTTTCTTCTGTTTTGCTAATTGAGATATATATATATATAGTGTAAATGGGAAGCAATTTTTGAGGGAAATTGCTAGCAAAAAGGGTAGGTCAGGAAATATTTCTTGCACAATGTGGGATTTGAACTCAGTCTCAAAAAACACACAAACCCCCCCCCCAAAAAAAACAAAACCAAAAAAAATCAACCAAACAAAAAAAAACTAGAGAAGCCAGAAACTGGAGATAGGAACAAGAAGACTTCAGGCATAGAGAATGGCCAGTGACAATGGGTGTATTCAAGTGATGGAGTATCTTCTGTGAGACATAATAAAGATACCAGGATCACTGAATTGTAGAGTGTGGGAAAAGGTATCAAATCTAAGAAGATGGGACATTTAGGAAGGGACTAGGTTGTGAAACAAAACAAGGAATTGGTATTCAATTCTAGACACAAAAGAGAGTCAAAGGAGTTTATTGAGTAGAATTTTAGGAAAATTGCTTTGGCAGCTGGTTGGAAGATGAATTGATGTGGGGAAAGATTTGAGACAGGTAAACCAACCAGCAGGTTAATGCAATAATCCAGGTATAAAGTAAGAGGACCTGTACCACGTTTTGGACACATGAGTAGAGAGGAGGAAATGTAGATGAGAGACATTGGAAAATAGAATAGACAGAAGTTGGCAACATGCTATTGATTGATTGAATGATGTATAAATTTCTACTTATAAAAGTGAGGATAAGAGATGGAACAAGGCATTATTACCATCATTACTTCTTGTTTGTCCTTTATTCTCAAAGAGAAATAAAAGACATTCTGAAACTGCAAGTGCATTTAGAGGAGTCTTCTTTCTCTATAGAAGAAATATTTGTATTATGGTTTCTGCATTGTAATTCTTTTTATTTATGTTAAGAGTTTTTCACTGTTTGCATACAACATAATTTTTTTAATTTTCATTTTTGCAAAAAGCTTTGCCCTCTAAATTTAAAATAATGACAGCTTTACCCAAGGCCATTCTCAGGATAATTATTAGTACATGAACTGGGCACACTGCCTACCCTGAAATAGCTGCTTCCTAAGGTCACCAATTTGTACAATCTTTAGAATAACTAAAAGCACTTACTCATTATAAGTTTTCTTTCAAATACCATCCACTTGGATTTAAGTCTTCCGAGGCTTTTGAATATGTACCAAGTATAACTAATCATGAATTCAGGGAGGAAAAAAAGCTTTCACAAGCTAGGTCATATGAGCTCTGGTGAATTAATGTCTCTAAATCTTCAAGGCTAAAAAAAGAAAAAAGAATAAAAGCTGGACCTTGCTGATAAGTGACATCAGAAGAGAGTGTTCCTCTTTATTAGCAAAAAGAATCCAGCTTCAAAATACATTACTGCCAATGACTTGTCCTATGACCTCCTCCAATATACAATACTGGTACTTTTGCTGCCATGTCATGGCATGTAATAGCTCAGGAACTCAAGAACTCCATAGGCTGAGAGGAACATGTCTTTCATCCAGAAGCACTTATTGAAATTCCTGGGCCTTTCTGCTCCTTGTGAAAATTTCCCAACCTCTGGAAAGCTGTAATGAACCCTTATCTAAACCCTGTTGGAATATGTGCGAATTGTGCATTTGGTTTTGAGTTTACTTTTTCATGGCACAAAAGTGATGTTTACCATCGATATGGCAGATTTTTGCTTCTAAAATGTTGGGAAATAATTGAGAAAGTCTAATAATCTCTCCAACCCTTGGAGTTGGAGAGATTCCTGTCTCCCCTCCTATTTGTATTCTAATGCTCTCTCCTGGGACTTCTATTTTCATTTTTGATTTCCCTGAATTCAATTATCTCTAAACTGATAATTCTCTAATTTATATATCTCATTGCTCCATGGCTTCCAATCCCATAATAATAATAACAACAATAATAACTAGAATTCCTATGGACTTTTCAGGTTTGTGAAGCACTATTTTCTCATATCATCCTCACAATTACCCTGGAAGGTAGGTGCTATTATTATCCCTATTCACAAATAAGGCATGGAATCTGAGAGAGTTTAAGGGTCTGCCAAGGGTCACGTAGCTAGTAAATATCTGAGGCAAGTTTTAAACTTAGAAATTTCCAACTCCTGGTACAATTCTCTAGCCACTGAACCACCTTGCTGTCATTTGTTGTTAGCAAATTAAGCAGGCTATTTTGTTTTTATTATTGCACAAATGTAATAGTCATTCCTCAAAGTTTGTAATGGTATCTTGAAAGGGCGACCTAAGATGCTAAAGGCCCTGGAAATTGAAAAGAGTTTGGGGAAGAGGATGTACATTTCAGGATTGAAACTGGAGGAGAGTTTTTTTTTTTTCCTTTACAGCAAGAGTTTAAATCTTCTGGATATGCAAGAATGCTAATCATCATATTAAACTATAAACCATTAAATTAAAAACTATAGATTACTGGGAATAATAAATATCAAAAATTGGGAAGGAGAGTATAAGAATGGGGCTCTTCTGATTATCCAATCAACTTAAAAGTAATTACTTTTGTTAATTAATAACACTTCTTGATTGAATCTATCATAATTTGTGTGAATTCAAGCCATTATGTGAGAGACTTGATCATACCCTAAGGAATTTATATAAAAGGAAGACACTAACTCTCTTGGAATTGGAGATAGAAATTCTGATGGTCTGGGAGCAGAGAAGATGGTGCTTACACTTCTGAGCAATAAAGGTCACCGAGTGGTAACAAAGAAGAGAAATGACAAAGAGGGTCACTGATTCCACAGGCTTTTCAGTGAAGAAGACTAGGACTGAGGGACATCCCCAGAAATGGTCAGCTCTTTCCTCAACTTCCTTTCTCAGTTCCAGTCTATCAATAAATAGATCATTATGTAATATGATTATATAATCATAAATTATATAGTCTATATTCTTATATAAATTTTATATATTTATTTATAAGATAGAAATAATTTATATGATTTTATATTGCATAGTGTAAATTATATAACATAACTTGCTATTTCGTTACTTAGATGTTTCTGGTAAATGGACTTTTGGCTCAACCACAAAAGGACAAGGGATTAACTAGTGATAAAAATAAAAAACTCCTGCCTAAATGCTAGGAATCTTCTTAATTAGGAGCTTAGAGTGATTGTGACCAAATTTATAATTTTCTAACTAAACATAAATTTAGTCTACAATTAAATATTGAAGTAAAGGAGCCATATTATTCCTTACGCTTAAAATAAGATGATTATAATAGAGTGTTACATCACCTGCTAGATATCTCAAGTTCATCATGTCCAAAACAAAACTCATCTTCTCCCAGAAACCTTACATTTTTTTTCTAACTTCCCCATTTTGGAGGTAGGGAAAGGGTTGGCAAACTGTGCTCCCAAGAGTCAAATGCATCCTGTTTTTGTACATTTTAAAATATGGTAATGTAAAAAAAAAATTTCTTGAATTACTTGCTGTCTAGGGGAGAGTATGAGGGAAAGAGAGAAGAAAAAAAAATTGGAACACAAGATTTTGTGAAGGTGAATGTTGAAAACTATCTATGCATATATTTTGAAAATAAAAAATTTTAAATAAATTTCTTTAATATTCTTAGCTTTCACCCAGACAACAATAGGTGGTGGGCTGAATTATTATTATTATCAATAACATGTCTAGTATCTTGCAAAAGGAATGGAAAAGTCACATACAATTTCACAGCTTCTGAGGTCTTGATTAGGTAACTTAAACATCCTCCTTCAGTGAAAATAAATAACAATTAACTAAACAAAAAAGAGTGGCAATAGATCCCAAGATGTCTCAACTCAAGGGAATACTCCAAATTCCCAGGATAGAATTATTCCCTAGAACTGGAAGATAAGACAACCTTTCATCCCTTATCAATATTCCAATTGCCAATTATCTAGATTTCCCCAGCTCCTTCTCTGGAGAATAGTGAAAGCCAAATTACAACAGTACTTAGTGTCTTATCACACTCTAATGAAGTGTTCTATTTCTCAACCAATTCTGACATCCCTTTCTCCACTGAAGGGTTTTCTTGGGTTCACTTTGTATTCTTGTATGAATTTCTTATCCTCTTCATTATATGCCCTGCAATGACATATTATTATAACCTCTCCATCCAAGTTTCTGTTCTGGCTATAATTATCTTTTTTTAAAAATTGTATTAAAGATTTTTATTTTCAAAACATATGCATAGATAGTTTTCAACATCCACCCTTGCAAAACCTCTTTCTTCTTTCCCCTCCCTTAGGTGGCAAGTAATCCAATATATGTTAAACATATGCAATTCTTCTATGCATATTTCCACAGTGATCATGCTGCACAAGAAAAATCAGATCAAAAAAGGAAAAAATGAGAAAAAAAATGCAAGCAAACAACAATAAAAAAGAGAAGTCTATGTTATGATCCACACTCAGTTCCCACATCCTCTCTCTGGGTGCAGACAGCTCTCTCCATCACAAGACCATTGGAATTGGCTTGGCTACAATTATCATCATTCCATCATTTTAAATACCTTGTCTTGGCTTTTTCTTTCCAGTTCTCTTGGCATCTTTTCCCTGAGTAGCTCAGTAATCGCCTACAGTCTCTAAATCACTTGCAATCTTATCAAGCCTCTAGGACTACCTCAAAGGTTTCTGAAACTTATCTACCAGCGCGGTCTGCTGACTACATCGAGAAACGTATACAAATTGTGTTTTTAAGTTAGGTACAGGGTTAGTGGAGGGGAGAAAGAATAGAAACTTGTTAAATAGATCAAACCTAACTTTTAAATTACTTTTAGCAGTGGTCTCTATTAGAATTTTGCCGTAGAGCTCTGTTTCAGGATGACAAATGTGGTTGCTTATATTTTTTATTCCATCCAGATTTCAAGAAACTTACAATTAGTGAAGAGGAAATACTTAGACACAGATGAATAAGTACAAAATTCGGGGGAAGGGAGTTGAAGGTGGATGCTGTACTAGAAAATGGCAAATCGGGCAAAGATTGTGTAGGAAAAAATTCTTCAGTGGAACTTCAAAGGAAGCCAGGAATTCTAGCTTGGAAATAAAGAGGGAGTGCATTCCAGGTTTGACCTTGAGGACCTTAGTTATTAGTTGGCCTGAGGATAATATACCCACTCCCTTTCCAGTATCCAGCCACATAATTTGGACTGAGTTCAGTCCTAGGAGGACCTGTCTCTAATGAGAGAAATCAGGCTCATTTTTCTTGCAATCTTTGACTTGGTTGAGTCCCCTAATCCAATGCCTCAGGAATGAGTTTATTAATAAGTAATCAAGGGTTTCCCTATAAAAAGAAGCATATACCTAATACCAAGATAAAGTTGAAATGGGTCCAAGATTTAGACATAAAGGATGGTATTATAAACAAATGAAAAGAACAAAGCATAATCTACCTCTCAGATCTGTGGGAAAGGGAGGAAAATATGGTCAGAGAAGAAGTAGCAAACATTATGAAATGCAAAATAATTTTGATTACATTAAACTAAAAAAAATTTGTACAAACAAAACCAATGCAGCCAAGATTAGAAGGAAAGCAGAAATCTGGGAAATTTTTTTTACAGCCAGTGTTTCTGATAAAGGCCTCATTTCTTAAATATATATAGAGTTTATTAGAATACAAGGCATTCCCCAATGGATAAATGGTCAAAGGATATGAACAGAAAATTTTCAAATGAAGACATTAATGACATTTCTAGTCATAGGAAAAATGTTCTAAATCACTATTGATTAGAGAAATACAAATTAAGTAACTCTGAGGTACCAGTATATACCTCTCAGATTGGCTAAGATGACAGAAAAAGCTAGTGATGAATATTGAAGGAAATGTGAGAAAATTGGGACACTAATGCATTGTTGGTGGAGTTGTGAAATGATCTATACATTTTGGAGAGCAATTTGGGGTTATAAACAAAGGGTTATAAAACTGTACAAACCCTTTGATCTAGCAATGTCTCTACTGCTTATGGCAGCCCTTTTTGTAGTGGCAAAGAACTGGAAATTGATTGGATACCCATCAGTTGGGGAATGGCTGAATAAATTATGACATATGAATATAATGGAATATTGTTGTTCCATAAGAAGTGATGAGCAGGCTGATTTCAGAAAAGCCTGGAAAGACTTACATGAACTGAAGCTGAATGTAGTGAGCAAAACCAAGAGAACATTGTCCGTAGTAACAAAGTTGATTCAAGGCAATTCCAATAAACTTGTGATGGAAAGTGCCATCCACCTACATAGAGAGGACTATGGGGACTGAATGTGGATCAAAACATAGTATTTTCATCTTTTTTTTTGTGAAGATACCAAATTGAGTAACTCATTGAAATCTTATACTTTGAGTGTAGAATATTTAACAAATAGGCATTTAACAAATGCTTGGTGAATAAATGAATAGTTTATTTTGTTATATGCCTATGCATCTCCTCAAAAGTTTTATCCCTGTATCTCATTGTGGTATGGATGGAGGCAATTCTGGGATCTCAAAGACAGAATGTAATCTCTGACAAGTAGACCTTCGAAGTTGAAAGACTTCATAATTCACATGAAAGCCATTTCCCCCAGAACCTCCTCATGGAAAGACGTTACATGAGCGGATTTTGTGGTAATGTGCACAGGTACTGGACTCACCACTTATATACCATGCTGGAAATATATGATCAGAAAAGGAGATGGGCAAATCATATAGTAAATGTGAGAGACTACAAATGCATAGACTGAGCAATGCTCTGGTACCCATAAAAGATGGAAGACCTCAAGCAAGTGCTCCAGTCTCAGATGGAGATGCTCAGTGGAGGATTTATTGGAAAGTGTGGGTTAAGGGTGGCTTAGTGAATGGAGAGCTGATCTTGAAGCTGGAAAGATCTGAGTTCAAGTACCATTCTGACACTTCCTGTGACTTTTAGCAAGTTACTTAACTAGAGCACTAAGTGGTTGGATGGATAGAATGCTGGGTCTGGACACAAGAATACTTCATTTCAAATCTGGCCTCAGATACCCACTAATTATGTGACCCTAGGCAAAGTCCTAGATGGCTGTCTTTCTCACTTTTCTCATCTCTAAAATGGGGATAATAATAGCACCTAACTACCAAGATTATTGTAAGAATCAAATCTAATAATAATTGTTAAATGCGCCTAGCACATAGTAAGCATTATATAAATGTTAGCTATTTCATTATTATCTAATGTTTCTGGGCTTGGGACAATCATCCAAAACTATAAACTTCAGATCCAAGTTGACAGAGGGAATTTTCTTACTAATGACATCATAGGTCCATACCAAAAGTAAGGAGAAAAAATAGCGCAAAATGAAAAGATGTGAATGAGTTAGAGTTCTGCATTGTTTAAGGAAGTACACATATTAATGAGATCACAAATTCATTGGAATAAAAGAAGGAAAAACAAAAATTAGTATTTTATAAGAACCATCACAAAATAAGTGATCGGTTACCCCCAGCCTGCTCCTATTTCTTCCCTAAGTCCTCTTAATTCAGGAATTGATACAGAGTCAGGCTACTTTTCTGAAAGTTTTGCACAAGAGACCAGAACTTAAAAATAACATTAATTAAATTTTTTTCTGCTTAAAGGCTTGAAATAACATTTGATTAAAGGAATATAGGAAACTAGACAATAAAAAGAAATTTTAAAAATCCTTCTCTTTGCACTATGGGTGTGATGATACAATGGAAAGTATAATATTTGCACAGAGAGACACTAGTTTGAACCTCTAATGAATTTCTCACTTATTAACCATATTATTGATATGATTAATATCAATATTCCAATAACCATATTATTTACATTCTTTGGGCAGTGAGGTAGTAAAGTGGCTAGACTCATCTGTCTTCAAGAGTTCAAATCTGATTGGATCATGGGCAAGTTCCTTAATCCTTTTTGCTTCAATTTCCTCATTTATACAATGAGCTGGAGAAGGAAATGGATGAACCACTCATATCTTTACCAAGAAAATCCCAAGTGGGGTCATGAAGAGCTGAACACTACTGAAACAACTGAAAAATGAGGAAGGCTAGATGACCTTTTTAATTCTAAAGCTATGGCCAAGTTAAATTAACAAACATTTATTAGATACCTCCCATGTTCCAGGTACTGTGTTAAGTGCTGGGAATAGAAAGAAAGGAGTTTTCAATCTAGTGTAGGAGTAAACATTCAAACAACTCTGAACAAATGACATGTAGGTAGGATAAATTGGAGGTAAAGTGAGGAAAGTAGCATTAAGGGGTATAGTTCTTGTAGAAAGAGGGATCTTTACTGAGACTTGAAGGAAACCAAGGATGTTAGAAGATTAAGGGGGAAGAGAATTGCTGGCATGAAGAATTCAGTGAAAATGCATGGATTGGAAAAGGGGAAATAATATGGAGATCAATGCCATTGGATTGGAGAGTACTTGGCAAGATATCAGATGTAGGAAGACTAGAAAGATGTGGAGAGGGAACTTAATTAGGACAGGTTTTAAGTCAAATTTATATTTGATCCTGGAGGTGTCAGGGAGCCAGTGGAATTTATTAATGTGTGTCAGGACAGGGGTGGCAGATAGAGTGAAGTGACATGATTGGGCCTTTGCTTTAGGAAGATCTCTGTGGCAGATGGAGGACAGACTGAAGTGAGAAGAGATTTGAGATGGATACTAATTGAAAGTTACTGCCATGATCTAAAGCATGAAGTAATAAGGACCTGCACTGGTGACAGTGTCAGAGAGAAAAATGTTTATATGAAACATGCTGAGAAGGGAGATTTTAGTGGATTTGACAACTGGTTGGGATATAGTAGATGAAAGAGTGAGAAGTCAAGGATGATACTTAGGTACTATGAGGATGGTTATGTCTTTGACCATAATGAACTGAAAGAAAAATCTAGCAATGAAGAATGGACAGACCTGGCTCTTCTATCTACAAATGGCTTCATATCCTGAGCCAGAAAATAAGAAAATATTGTCCCCAAAGATCACAGAAGTGTCACATTGGTGGTACAGAGCTGAAGTCAGTTGCTGGAAGTCTAAGACACTAAGCCAAGAGATGAGAGGCAGAAGAATATGTATGGTTGTGGGGGAATGGAGCTTAAGGATTCAGTACTCAGCTAACAGAGAGGTTCTGATTAATCTTCCACATAGAGTTCAGGGAATTGGCATTCAATTTCAATTTCCTCTGGCTTTCATTTCTGCTTTGGGGCCTGGCTGTGAAAGGCCTACTTTGTCTTTTCACTTCCCTTTGAAAATGTCAGCAGCCAGTTCTCTACCCCCAGCACTGTCACTGTAGTAAAAATGACTGTTTTCAAGTGTGGAGAAGATTAGGGCAGGGCAGGAGGTTAGGAAGAAAAGTTATACTGAAGGGAAAAGACAAAAGAGGAAAATGATATCCAGAGTGATTAAACAGTTAAAAAAATGAATTTAAAAAAGAAGTGGGAAATAAGGTAAAGAAACAAAAACATAGAACTAGTTTGGGAAAAATATAGCAAAAGAATTTTGAGAAATGCCAGCATTAGGACACCCCATGTTCTTCAGCATAGTTCTGAGCAAATATAGCCTCCAACAACCAGACTACCATGTGCTTCAGTGCAGTTCCAGAAAGCCAGAAATACCTCACCAGCCTCAGCACATGCCAGACCATGGCTCAGCACCAGATAAAGTGCTAGACCTCTATTACCTCCAGCAGCACCAGATACTCCTCAGTGCATTACCAGATATGAGAGTCTGCTAGGTCCTCAGGGCAACATCAGTGTAGCATCAGGTAAACAAGGGCCTATCGCTTCCGACACAAGAAGTTTAAAACAGCATCCCTTTCACACTGGGAGCAGAGATCAAATTTAAAAGAAAGGGAAAAGACCAAAAAGATGAGTGAAACATAACAACAAAAAAGAATCTGACTATAGAAAGTTATTATGGTAACAGAAAAGATAAAGACACAAACTCAGAAGAAGAAAACAATGTCAAAACATTCATGGGCAAAATCCCAAAAAGAAATGGAAAGTGATCTAAAGCCTAGGAAAAACTCATGGAAGAGCTCAAAAAGCAGTTAAAATCATATAAGAGTTAGAAAAAAAATTAGGAAAAGAAATGGGAGTGATGGAAGAGAACTATGAAAAAAAAATCAACAGCTTACAAAAAGAAAACAAATGCTTAAAAAATAGAATTGGTCAGATGTAAACAGACATATAAAAATCCACTGAAGAAAATAACTCCTTTACAAGTATAATTGACTAAATGGAAACAAAAATAAAAGTTAATCAAAGAAAACAACTCCTTAAAAATTACAATGGGGCAAGTGGGAGCTAATGACTATGAGATATCAAAAATCAATCAAACATATTCAAAATAATGAAAAAAATAGAAAAAATATAAAATATCTCATAGGAAAAACAACTGACCTGGAAAACAGATTCAGGAGAGACACTGTCAGAATCATTGGAGTACTTGAAAGCCATAATTAACAAGGAAGATCTGAGTAGCATCTGATGAGAAATTTTCAAGGAAAACTTCCCTGATGTCCTAAAATCAGAAGTTAAAATAGGCATTGAAAGAATCCACCAATCATTTCAGGAAAGAGATCTCAAAATAAAAACTCCAAGGAACATTATAGCTAAATTTCAGAACTTTCAGGTTAAGGGGGAAAAAAAACCTGCAAGTGGTCAGAAAGAAATAATTCAAATTCAGGGAGCCACAATCAGGATTACACATTTAATGGCAACATTAAAGGATCAGAAGTCATGGAACATGATATTTCAGAAGCAAAGGAGCTAGGACTTCAATCAAGAATCACTTAACCAGCAAAATAAGCATAATACTTATAGAGGGAAAATTGTCATTCATTGAAATAGAAATAGATTTGAAGCTTTCATAAGTGAAGTCTAAAAAGGTCAAAAGGAAAAAAAAAACAAGGAATTCAGTGGAATTGATCTGTTTATATCTTTACATGGGAAGATGCTACTTGTAATTCTTAAAAATTGTACAACTAATAGTATAGCTAAAAGGAATATCCATAGATAGAGGGTACAGATATAAGGTGAATTTGAGGAAATGACTTAAAAATAATTAAGGGATGAGAAAGAGGAGTACACAGTGTAGAATGAAGGGAGAGATAGTATGATGTAAATTATTTCATATGAAGAGATGTGAAAAACCTATTACAGTGGAGGGAAAGATGGGAGAGAGGGCAATGGTTATCACTTAAACCTTACTCTCATCAGTATTGGCTCAAAGAGGGAATAATCTATATAATCAGTTGGATATTGAAATTATCTTACTTGACAGGGAAATAGGAGGGGAGGAGATTAATTAAAGGGGTAAAAGGAAAAAACTGATAGAAGAGGGCAGAATGGGGAAGTTAGTTGATAGAAGCAAAACATGTCGAGAAGGGAAAGGGTAAAAGAAAAGAGAAAACAAACAAAAAGAAAAATAGAATGAAAGGAAAATCACAGTAATCATAATTGTGAATATGAATAGTAGTATGGATCAAAAACAAGAATCCTCCTTATTTCTCAAATATACAGAGAACCGAGCCAAATTTATAAGAATACAAGCGATTCGTGGTCAAAATATATGAAATCAGAACTATCTGTAGGCATATGAAGAAGTGCTCTAAGTCACTTTTGATTAGAGAACTGCAAATTAAAACAATCCTGAAGTATCACTTCACGCCTATCACAATGGCTAACATGATTAAAAAAAGAAAATGATAAATGCTGAAGAGGATGTGGGAAAATTAGGACTCTAATGTACTATTGGTGGAGTTATGAACTGATTCAAATATACTATTCAGCAATTTGGAACTATGTCCATAGTCTTTGACTCAGTAATACCAGGACTAGGTCTATATCCCAAAGCAAAAATAAAAAAGGGAAAAGGATCTACATGTGCAAAGATATTTTTGTCAGCCCTTTTCTTTATGGTAAAATATTGGAAATTGAGGTGATGTCTTTCAATTGGAGAATGGCTGAACAATCTGTGGTATATAAATGTAATGGAATATTATTGTGCAATAAGAAATGATAAATAGGTGGATCTCAGAAAAACCTGAAAAGAATATATGTTATATGAACTGGAACAAAGTGAAATGAACAAAACCAGAAAAACATTGCATGAACTTTCAGCAACATTGTATGAGGATTAACAGCTCTTAACAGTCACACAATGATCCAAGACAAATACAAAGGATTCATGAAGAAAAATGCTATACACATTCAGATAAAGAACTCTGAATATAGATTGAATCCTGCTTTTTTCACTTCTTTTTTTTTCATAAATTTTCCCTTTTGAGCTGTTTCTTCTTTCACAACTGCATCTAATATGAAAATGTTTTACATGAAAGCACATGTATAATCTATATCAAATTTCCTACCATTTTAAGAAGAGAGGAGGAAAAAGAGGAAGAAAAATTTGGAACTCAAAATTTTATAAAAAGAAATACCAATAATTGGCATGTAATGTGTATGAAATCATTTTGGGAGCTATTATACACCATGTGTGCACCTGCTGATGCTGTCATTTGACCCTGAAAATTCAGTAGCTTTTCAGGTGGTCTATGCTTTTTCCAAAAGCAAGTCTAACATTGAGGAATCTGTCAGCTGATTCCAAGGGAGTAGGATCATTTAAGTGCCCCTTTCTATCCTGTATCCAGGCATGATGAGTGGACCACATTCAGTTTTGGAAAGTCTGCCTTTTATCACAATTGTTTGTTAAGTCTTTCACCTTAGTTAATGGGGATGATTTTAATTCTAGTAAATGAGATTATGGCTCACAAGTCCAGTGATTCTTCAAAAGGTTGGAAGGGAGTAAAAAGGGTACTAAATGTATAATATGAACCAGGAAATATAAGTAATTTATTCCTATACTCAAAGGAATGTTAAACCTAAAAGAATGACAGCTTGGAATAAAAAGAATGACTAGAATTGATGAGAGGAAAGGGGGAACCCCTTTTGGTTTGGCCCAAGCAAGGATAGTCTAGTGACAGTGCAGAGTCCCCTGTAAAGGAATTTACAGGCCTGAAAACCTAGACTGATAAAAAAGGTTTATTGTAGGAGTTTGGAAGTAAGGGTAAAGGTAGAAAGACGCCAGGGCCAGAGGTGGTCACTGGGCACACAGGAATCCTTACATGGCCAGAAGGATACCATGTTTGGGGGGAGCTCTGGCAAAGAGTGGACTTCCAGGGTTCCCCTTTTTATAATCTTGAAGGTGGGTGGAGTCCCAGTTCCTGGCTGGTTTCAGCCAGGGTTAGCATTGAATAGAATTCAATGGGTTTTTAGATAAGGAAGAAGCTGTTTGTGGGGTTGGGGAAACTTGAGCAGATAGTGGGGGGCTGGGAAAGCCCAAGCTAGCTCAGATGTGGTAGGGGCTGGGAAAGCCCAGATATCATTGAAATTCAAAAGGGTGCTTTTGTGAGTCAAAGATCCTAGCTTTTTCAGCCATGGGGGGGGGTTAGGGACCAGAAAGGAATCTTAAAGGGACCTCAACCCCCATCAGAATGAGATGCACAAATTTAAGTTGACTTTTGTTACAATCTATTAGGAGGTTAATATTGGGACTTCTTTAGAATATATATGGGTTCACAGAACTGCTAATTAAGCATCTTAAATCTTACCTCAGTTAAGCACTGTTCAAATAACTCCTGTGTGGTCCAATCCTCTTGTCAGTGGCCATCTTCTCTGGGGCAGAAGCTTCTCTGCCAATGGTCAGCTCCAACCTGAGACCTCTGTCAAATGTATAACGTTGCCTCTAATCCTTCATTGGTCTAGCCTTGAATACTTGTTTCCTAAAGATCAAACTCAAAAGGAGAGAAGGCATCCAGGGCCCCTGGTACAAGCCTACTTATTGAGCCATGGGGATCACCATGATTTAGAATCTGTCCCTCCTCACTCTTCCATAGATTCACATAATGTCACCTGCCATTTTTGCAACCCCAAAGGACTGAGACAGAAACCATCCCTTCCTTTAATGGCTCCAGTTCTCCACTGCCTTACAACCATCACCAGACAGGAATATGATGCAGAGACCATTCAGGAGATGCCACTTTTTCTAAAATGCCAAATCCTTTAAGTGCTGAGTCACCAAATGGCCAGAGCAGCCAACATTTCATCAACTCCCAAAAGTCCCAGCATTGAGTCACCACACCATTCTTGGAGTCCCCAGAAGTTTCCAAAAGAGCTGAGTGCACGATCATTTTCTGTAAAGGTCCTTTCAACCTGTTACACAACTTACCAAAAATTTAGCTTTGTAGCATGTATATTTTACTTCCAAGTTGAAACTATTTTAAAAAGAAAAGGATCCCGGCATAAATTCCCCATTTTGCCATGATGAGAAGAGGATGGAGGAAGGTAGTGATCTGGAGTAGGATGTAATAATTTGAACTGGCCTTTGACCTCATTAAAGAAGTTTAGGAACTGAAAAAGTCTCATAGCCCTCCTTTCTGGGTTTTATTCCAAGCCTCCATTCCCAAATCTGGAGAAAAAGAAGAGCAAAGAAATTCACATAATCAGCCTTTGCTAATTATAAGTGTAAATTATTTCACCCTCTCACAATGAATCATTCTCCACATAAAACACAAATTAGCTCAAGATGACCTCAGCTATAACTGGGACTTTTCCTCTGCATCCTCTTCTGTCCATGAGCCAGCTTGTCTTCTGACTTCTTACCACCAGGTGGAAACCAAAGAAAGCTAATTAAAGCACTAGTCATCCTTTTCAGTTCAAGCTAGCTGGGGAGAACACCCACATCCTTAATTAGGGTTGCAGAACTTTTGCCACTAAACCACTAGATGGAAAAAAAAATACCAAAGACCACATACAAATAGAAACTAGAATTCATTTTTTTAGAAAAAATTTTTCCACTCTGTGATCTTTAAAAATTAAGAATCAGGCATATCAAACTATGAAATAAATATACTAAGAATACATAGGATGTGGTGCTTGCCTTATTGCAGTACATAGAGGTAGGGCAAGGGAAGAGAAACAGTGCAAATAAAATAGAATTGACACATACACATGAATAGACCAGAAGACAGGGAGATGGGCATCTATACAGAATGAAGCATAAAAATATAGACACAGACATATGTAGAATGAAAAAAATGGAGATGACGAGTAGAATGGAGCCTGGGAAAAGAATGAGTCAAGAGAAAAGGAAGCCAGAAAAGGAGAGATAGTCAGTCAGTCAATCAACGTTTACAAAATGCACATTTTGTCAGGAGGTTTGATAGATTCTGGCCATGCAAAGACAAGAAAGAAACAGCTCCTGCTCTCAAGATCTTATTTATGTTCTATCAGAGGAGAGAGCATGTACATAAACATATATATATATATATTTAAGAAATGTGTTAGAAATAATTCAGAATTTTAGCAGAATTTTAGCAAAGTCGCAGGATACAAAATAAATCCACATAAATCCTCAGGATTTTTATACATTACCAACACAATCCAACAACAAGAGATACAAAGAGAAATTCCATTCAAAATAACAGTCGATAGTATCAAATATTTGGGAATATATCTACCAAAGGAGAGTCAGGAATTATATGAGCAAAATTACAAAACACTTGCCACAAAAATAAAGTCAGATTTAAATAATTGGAAAGACATTCAATGTTCTTGGATAGGCCGAGCGAATATAATAAAGATGACAATACTCCCCAAACTAATCTATTTATTTAGTGCTATACCAATCAGACTCCCAAGAAACTATTTTAATGACCTAGAAAAAATAACAACAAAATTCATTTGGAAGAATAAAAGGTCGAGAATTGCAAGGGAACTAATGAAAAAAAAGTCAGAGGAAGGTGGTCTAAGTGTACCTGATTTAAAGCTATATTATAAAGCAACAGTCACCAAAACCATTTGGTATTGGCTAAGAAATAGACTAGTTGATCAGTGGCATAGGTTAGGTTCACAGGACAAGATAGTGAATAAAAATAGCAATCTAATCTTTGACAAACCCAAAGATCCCAAATTTTGGGATAAGAATTCATTATTTGACAAAAACTGCTGGGAAAACTGGAAATTAGTATGGCAGAAACTAGGCATGGACCCACATTTAACACCACATACTAAGATTAGATCAAAATGGGTCCAAGATTTAGGCATAAAGAACGAAATCATAAATAAATTGGAGGAACATGGGATGGTTTACCTCTCAGACTTGTGGAGGAGGAAGGAGTTTGTGTCCAAGGGAGAACTAGAGACCATTATTGATCACAAAATAGAACATTTTGATTACACCAAATTAAAAAGTTTCTGCACAAACAAAACTAATGCAAACAAGATTAGAAACTGTGCATACTCTTTGATACTACACTAGGTCTGTACCCCAAATTAATGAAAGAAAAATGAAAAAGGACCTGTAAGTACAAAATTGTCCATAGCAGCTTTTTTATGGTGGCAAAAAAATTGGAAATTGAGGGTATATTTAACATTTGGGGAATGGCTGAACAAGTTATAGCATATGATTGTGAAATAATACTCTTGTGCTATAAGAAACAATGAAGGAGGTGGTTTCAAAAAAATATAGCAAGATCGTGTGAATTGATGCAAAATAAAATGGGAAGAACTGAAAGATTATTGTGCACAACAACAGCAATGTTGTGATAACAATCACATGTGAAAGATTTGAATATTTTAATCAAAACAATGATCCAAGAGAATTAAAAAAAAATCATGATAAACAAGACAAAACAAAACAAAACTATCCACTACGCACTATACCTCTGCAGAGAGAGAGAACTGAACTCTGAGTACAAATTGAAGTATATTTTTCTCTCTTTCACTACTTTCTTTCCTATGTTTTGCATTATAGCTAATGTGCAGATAAGTTTTTTATGATTTCACATTTATAATTGACATATTGTTTACCTTTTCAGTGGGTGGGAAGGAGACAAAAAATCTGGAACTCAAAAGTTTAAAAGGAAAAAAGATGCAAAAAAAAATTTTTTTAAAAAAGCTAAAGTCCAGCAAATTCAACTCTAGTGCTGACATATTTTTGCAAAGCTAGGTTTGGGGGCATTGCTATCATCAAAAAGACAAAACAAAAGTCAAACTGAGGCTAAGTGAAAATCAGTGTGGAGCAGGAAAAGTGGGTGATAAGGTCTTATCTGATTCCAACATTTGAGGATTAATATCCTATTAATAATAGTTAACTTGTGATTGTTTAGAATTAAATGAAAATTCCATTTTTTCTTTTAACTTATGTGCATTATTATTTCATAAAACACCAAGTTATTAGAACATAAGTATTTATTAACTTCTGACCTAACTTCTTAATAAACAGAGCTGTGGGTATTTCTTTTGATCTAGGAGTACTATGAAAAAAATTGCTAAAACACTAAGGACACAATGAACCCCCCAAATTTGGGAACTTTTACTACAATAGAAATATCACCTGAGAAATTCACCTGGAGGAATAAAACAAAGTGATCTTTGAGATCCAAAAGATTGGGAAATATAACATTCATATGATACTTTATATCCATCATCTCACTTGGCCCTCACAACATCTCTGTGGGATTCACCTGGAGTATAAAACAAAGTGAACTTTGAGATCCAAAAGATTGGGAGATATAACATTCATATGATACTTTATATCCATTATCTCACTCGATCCTCACAACATCTCTGTGGGATAAATATTCAATTTTACAAATAAGGAAACTGAGGCTGAGAAAGGTTGTCATACACAGAATTTATACTCAGGGTTGGTTTTCTTTTGGATAAAAAACTCATTATTTTCTCTACTGTGAAGCACTTAAAGAAAGGAAAAAGGAGCAAAACCTATATTGATTTCTGGGAAGATTGACTTTTGACTTTAAAAAAGGACCAGAATTTTCTAATAATTAGGACTATCCATAAATAAATTGAATAGTCTATGGAAGTCGTCAATTCTCTGTCACTAGCGGCATTTGATGAGAGACTAGAGAGCCATTAAAGGATGATGTTATGGGAATACATGATGCCAAAAGAGATTAGACCAAGGACCTTTCCCAATCCTAAAAATTCTAAAATACTAGGTTGTGTAATAATATCTTACTAATCCAAAACTGGCAACCCAGATTTCTCCTTTTTGTTCAGTTATTTCAGTTGCGTCCAACCCTTCATGACCCTATTTGGGGTTTTCTTGGCAAAGATATTCGAGCAGTGTAGCTATTTTCTTCTCCAGCTTTTGTTATAATTAGGGAAACTGAAGGAAACAGGGTTAAGTGGCTGGCCCAGGATCACGTAGCTAGTAAGTCTGAGGCTGGATTTGAACTTAGAAATTTAAGTCTTCTTGCACTATGGCACCACCTAGTTGCTCATCCCGATTTTACTCGTTTAAAAAAAAAAAAAAAAAAAAAAGGTAATTGATAGTAAAGTATTTATATATAACAAGGATGTAAAACAAAAAAATATTCTAGTTTGATGCAGATTGGGTCTTTGGTCTTAAAACTGTTAAATATGGTTTCCATTTAATTCTCTTCAGGATATATTTTCAGGAAATTTAATAAAAACTCTTTGCAATTAATGATAGATGCAAAAGCCGGTATGGAGAGTCTGAATGTGTGTGACTGAGGCCAAGGCAAAGTTTTTAGGTCAAATGTTTTTTGGAAATTATTTTCACAATTACATGAGAACAGACATTGCAAAATACTTGTTCAAAATTAGCTTATAAATTGTCTTTGGGGATAAGTGGATATAACTTCTGTCCAACTTGTTTAAGAACCAAATAAAATAAAACAAGTCTGCCTGTTTGCAGGCTTGTTGCAAAATATTCTTATTCAGAAATCACATTCAAAATACTCATTTTTCATCTTGAAGATTTTGGATGTAAATTTGGACAATAAGCATATAGACTGTCTTTTTTTTTTTTTTTTTTTTTTTTTTTTTTTTTAACTCAAGGAGCAGGGGTGTGTAGTGGAAGGAACTCTGGCTTTGGACCCCAAAGTCCATGGGTTTGAATCCTCTGCTGCTACTTTTCCCTTGCCATAAGACCTCATGTAAATTATAAAGTCATAGATATAGAGTTGGAAAGAACTTTAAAAGTCTTTAGAAATCACAAGCCCACCCCCTTTATTTCCCAGATGAGGGAACTGAGGCCCACAATTATGAAGTGATGAAGTGTTCAACTTTATGTACCTTTCCCTTCCCTCACTCCACTGCCTGGCCAAACTCAGTGTTATTCGCCATGCAACCCCACTTTATCTCACCCATCTCTATCCCTCCACTTTGGGTGTCCCCTGTATCTGAAATGTATTCCCACTTAATTTTTTTTGTCTCTCAGAATCTTTTAATTGTTGAAAACTTTGCTCAGATACCACTTTCTACAGGAAGATTTTCCTGGTCCTCCTTAGCTGCTATTGCCTTTTATTTTGTATTAAATTTTGTGTATTTTTATGTCTTCAATAATACAATGTAAACTCTTTGAAGTCTTCCTTCTTTTGTATTCTCTTTCTCTCTTTCCTTCTTCCTTTCTATTGTTTCTTTTTCTCTCCTTCCCTTTTTCTATTCTTCCTTCCTTTTTCCTTCCTCCCTCCCTCCTTCCCTCTTTTTATTGTTCTTTCCTCCCTCCCTCCTTCCTTTCCTACCTTTCTTTCCCTCCCTCTTTCCTTTTTTCTTCCTTCTTCCTTTCTATTGATTCTTTTTTCTCCTTCCCTTTTTCTATTCTTCCTTCCTTCCTTCTTTCCTTCCTCCTTCTCTCCCTTCTTCTCTCTTTCTATTGTTATTTCCTTCCTCCCTCCCTCTCTTTCTCTTCTTCCTTTCCTCCCCTCTTTCCTTTCCTTCCTCCCTCCTTCCCTTTCTTCCTTTTTCCTTCTTTCCTTCCTTCCTTCCTTCTTTCTTTTCTTCCGTCTTCATTTCTATTGTTTCTTTTTCTCTCCTTCCCTTTTTCTATTCTTCCTTCCTTCTCTCTCTTCCTCCCTCCCTCCCTCTTCCTTCTTCCTTTCCCTCCCTTCCTCCCTCCTTCCTTCTCTCCTTCTTCCCTCCTTCCCTCTCCTTCTTCCCTCCTTCCCTTCTTCCTTTCTTCCTTCCTTCCTTCCTTCCTTCCTTCCTTCCTTCCTTCCTTCCTTCCTTCCTTCCTTCCTTCCTTCCTTCCTTCCTTCCCTTCCTTCCTTCCTTCCTTCCTTCCTTCCTTCCTTCCTTCCTTCCTTCCTTCCTTCCTTCCTTCCTTCCTTCCTTCCTTCCTTCCTTCCTTCCTTCCTTCCTTCCTTCCTTTCCTTCCTTCCTCCCTCCCTCCCTCCCTCCCTCCCTCCCTCCCTCCCTCCCTCCCTCTCTCTCTCTCTCTCTCTCTCCTCTCTCTCTCTCTCTCTCTCTCTCTCTCTCTCTTTCTTTCTTTCTTTCTTTCTTTCTTTCTTTCTTTCTTTCTTTCTTTCTTTCTTTTCTTTCTCTTCTCCCTCTGTTTCTTCCTTCATTTCTTCCTTCTATGGGAGTTCCCCAATCAATTTAAGGTAATTACATAATGTTGATCTGAGTTTGAAGGCATCTAAGGGGCACCTCCCAGTGGAGTATGAACATGCCCACCATTTTCATGCCGGTTGGTTTTGAGAAACTGAGATTGACACCTGCTAATTTGCTGTCTGAGACTGATACTCTTTTCCATCATGACAAATTAAAATGAGCTAGTTGTTGATTCTTGTTCTTGTATTAAAGAACCGTTTCAAGACACATTGGACTGCCCTGGAATGCATTTCACTCTAAGGCCAGACAAATTTGTGTCCATGTACGGCTTCCTCCCCATAGAAGCCATTGATAATAACCACAGAAGGACAGGACAGAATGTGAACATGAACTGTTGGCCTGAGAGTAAAGCTGAGGCCCTCCATTGCTTACTTCCTCAGAAGCAGATAACGATGACTCTTGAAAAAAGCATATGGCTTAGCTAATGAGGGGATTTCTTTTGCTTGACTTTATATGTTTGTAAAAGGGATTTTGCTTTTCTTTTTTTTTCAGCAGGGAGATAGAAGAGATGGGGAAAGGATTTTCGTTAACTGAAAGCAAAATAAAATAAATGAATGAATAAAAAGGAGAAGGGGAAGGAAGGAAAGGAGAGGCAGGGCATCCCAACCCTCAGCAATTACTTATTAGGTAACACCAAGTTCAAGGGCTCCTAAATTTGAAAGTTCAAGCCTTGGGCCTTTTAGAGTGGGGGATTCCCCTAAGAGGTCTGGGAAAATTTTAGGGGTCTATGAACTTGAATGAGGAAAACAAATTAACTCATTATTTTTACTAACCTCTATTTAAATAAAAAAAACCATCCAGTATTATTCTTAAAAAGAGTCCATCCATAGATAGGTTTCATCAAATTGCCCACATGAGCTCCCCCTATCGCCGAAAAAAGTTAAGAACTCTTATTCTAGAGGGAAAGGTTTTTTCATGAAGAAGCAAATTCTTAGGAAAAGAAGATAATTCTTGCACAGTGTCTTATTGAGATTACTAAACCAGTAGATTAGAAGAAAGTGTATATTTGATGGGAAGGGGATAACTGGTTCAGGAGCCCTAAAATAGGTTTTTATATTATGGGGGTAATTGAAACCACAGGGTGGCGCTATGCATCTGAAAAGGGAGTCCATGACCCTGTGGGTGAATGATAAGATATCATCTTGATGCCATCCTGGAGGCCATTCTCATCTTGGAGATGAAAACCTATTTTAATGCTATATTGCAGTTCTTTTTTTAAAAATATTTTAAATTCATTTTATTTTTAATTTAGGGAATAAAACAAATATTTTAATAATATATAAAAAAGATGATTGCACATGAAACTACAAATCTATCTGCAAATCTTGTTATCTTAAATATGTAATATAAAAAATATAATATCATGTAAATTACTTTTTTCTAATGTGTGTGTGTGTGTGTGTGTGTGTGTGTGTGTGTGTGTGTGTGTGTGTGTATGTGTGTGTCTTATAGACCCTTCCATCTCAGGCTCCAGAAATTTTCTCCCAGACCTCCTCCTCTTTGACTCCCGATCTCTCTAGCTTCTTTAAAGTCCCAACTAAAAATCTCATCTTCTACAGAAAGCTTTCCTCAACCCTACTCAATTCCAGTGCCTTTTGTCTATTATTTCCTCTTTATTCTGTAGATATAGCTTGTTTGTATATGTCTGTCTGCTTATTTTCCACCCTATTATGCTATAAGCTCTTTGAAGGCAGGGACTGGCTTTTTTGCATCCTCAGAGTTTAGTGCCAGCACCTGGCACAATTGGCATTTAATAAAAATTTGTTGAGTAAATTGTGCATATATATGTATATGTGATACATATGTACACACACATACACATACTAGTAGATTTTCTTGAATCAATTCTAGAGAGGGACAACACATCAAAAAAGACAATGGTCCCATTTGGAGTCAGACATATCAACCCAGATTAGATTCATGTGATCCCAGAGTGCTTGGGGTAGAGTGGGCTGGGGTAGGATGGATTTTACCAAACCATAGCCTTCCCTCATTCCCCTTACCAATTTTTCTATAGTAATATCTTTCCCTCTCTCTTTGTGATTTCTTCCTATCTCATTAAGTCTTATTTTTTTTCAAGATAAGCTTCCTTTATCACAAATGGATTCTTTTGTTTTCATCCTGGCCTAGAAGGATCCAGAGCTTTTCTTCTGCCTCCTAGTTCCAGGCCAGAAGATTTAATCACTGTCTGCTGGATGTAATTTGCATCTTTTTCTCCATTTTTGTTCATCCTTTTTCTTTCAGTCAGAAATATTCAGTGTGCTGCTCTTTGCCATCTCCAAATCCCACTCACAATTTGAAACTTTCTATGATGGCCATTATGCCCCAATTCAGGCCACAATGAATCCTTTTTCTAAAGTCATATAGCTTTTATTGTTATCCCATTGGCACTTAAAGATTGCCCAATTTTGTTAGGAAACAGAGTGGTAAATGTTTATTCACCTTTATGGGATGCTTTTTGTTTGTTTTAGGTAACTTAAGCTAAACTAACTAATTTCAGAATAAATTGTAGACTTCCAGAATTTAAGAATTAGAAAGTTCGTCACATATAGGTAGATACCTTAGAATCTAGGGGTCTACAACCTTTTTTTGTGTCATGGTCCCTTTGGGAAACCTGACAAAGCCTCTGGACCTCTTCTTCAAATAACGTTTTCAAGTGTAAAAACCCCACAGGAATAAAAAGAAAACCAATTTTATTGGATACATCTATCAAAAAAAAATTTTTTTAAGTTCATGGACCGCAGGAATAAGAACTTGTGAGTGAAGTCCAATCCATATATGATCAGGAATCCCTCCTGCAGAATAACTGACATATAGTTACCCAATCTTTGCTCAAAGATTGCCATTGAGACATAATCATTACCTCAAGAGGCAGCCTATTACACTTTTGGACAACTCTAATTGTTAAGAAATTTTCCTTACTAGCTGAAATAAGCCTCTAGTAGCTTCCATCCATTACTCTATTTCTATCTTCTTGGATCCAGCACTGCAAATCTAATTTGCCCTTTTACACAATGCCCTTCAATTACTTAAAAGACAGCTAGTTCTGATGGCCCCGCCACCCCCATTTTAGATCACCTTTTCTTCTCTAGGTCAAACTTGCTTCAACTGATTTGCCTATGTCCTAATCTCCCATCTTCTCTCTATTTTATCTGCCCTTTTATGGTAACTCTTCGGCCTTAACATTATGTCTCCCTTAAAGCAGCCTAAGGTAGTTGTGAGGTGTCACTGTAGTGTCACTCTCACATTATTGACTCATTTTGAAGCTACAATTTACCAGCTTCCTCCTGCCAACATCTTCTTTCATGAGAACCATTGTGTAGTCACAGCATCTCATCTTGCATTTACAACGTTGATTTTTTTAACCCCTAAGTGACAAACTTTATGCTTACTTCTACTAAATTTTCATTTCATTCATTTTGAACCATGTTCTAATTAATCATTCAATCTGTTTTAGATTCTGTCATCCAACACATTAGATATCCTTCTCAAGTCAATGTCACCCACAAATTTGACAAGCATATCTCTTTAACTCTTCAGCAAGTCATTGATAAACATTTTGAACAACACAAAGACATGACAAATCCCAGGGAAACTTTGCTTAAGATCTTCCTCCAAAGTTAATATTAACTCATGAATAGATGTGATAATTGGCTCAGTGAATCAAGTGCTCCTTCCTGAGATTCATCTAAGTGAGTTCAAATCAAGTCTCAGACATTTACTAACTGTAAGATCTTGTGATTAGTTTTGTTTGCCTCAGTTTCCTGATCTGTAAAATGAGCTGGAGAAGGAAATGGCAGATTATTTCAGTATCTTTGACAAGATAAAACCCAAGAAAGATCAGGAAGATAATACATAAAGACAAGATGAGGAGCAACTAGGTGGTGCAGTGGATAGAACACCAGTCCTGAAGTCAGGAGGACCTGAGTTCAAATATGAACATTTAATACTTCCTAGATGTGTGACCCTGGGCAAGTTGCTTAATCCCAATTGCCTGGGGGGGGGGGAAGTGTGGAGAGACAAAATAAAAAGGGGAAGTAAGTAGGAGAGGGAAAGGAAGGATCCATGGGGAAAAATGGTTAGTGAAGAAGTGGAAAAATCTGCAGAGTCCAGTCAGTTTATGAAATTAAGAAAATGGGTCTCAGGGTAAAGATTTCTCTAGAAGGGAAAGGAAGTTGGTGAGGAAAAAGAGGAAAACAAGACTACTTTTTGGCCCTAATCATTCAACTATTCTTTTTTCAATTATTAAGAATTTTTTTGTTTTCTTCATTCCCTCTTCCTTCATAATGGGGTGGAGTTGGGGAGGCGGGATACAAAATCCTTGTAACTAAGAACAATAAAGCAAGACAAATGTACTCATTTCTGTCATGAGTTGAACACTATTCTTCATCATTGGTTATTTGGAATCAGGTTCAATAATTTCATTGAGCAGAGTTCCTAAGTCTTTCTTAATTGTTCAGAAAGAGTGAGAAGGCTATGTTGTGGTCCACACTCTCCATGATCCCATTTGGGGTTTTCTTGGTAATGATACTGGAATGGTGTGCCTTTTTCTTCTTCCACTCATTTCACAGATTAGAAAACTGAAGCACACAGGCTTAAGCTAGATTTATGGTTTACACTCAGTTTAATTAACTTTTGTTTAAGTACTCACTTTATTTAAGTATATAACAAGATAGTGCTTTAAAATTTTTTTTCAATTCCAAATTCTCTCTCTTTCTCTCCCTTCCCCCACCTATTGAGTAGGCAAGAAAATTGAATACATCTCTCTTTATATACATATGAAGTCATGAAAAACACATTTCCACATTAACCATGTTGTTGGGGGAAAAAACAACAGGAAAATAAAGAAAATGGAAAAAAATACTCAATTTTCACTTAGAGTTCATCAGGTCTCTGAAGGGAAGAGATTTTTTTTTTATTATGATTCTTTTGGAAATATTGTGATTCATTGTATTGATCCCTGTAACTAAGTCTTTCACAGTTGATTACTGTTACAAGATTGCTAAGTAAAACATTCTTACTTCATTTTGCATCAACTCATGTCTGCCCACGTTTTCTGAAACCATTCCTTTCCTAACCCAACAGTATCCCATCAAAATAATATAACAAGGTAGCATCTTAGAAATTGGATGTACAAAAAGAAAATGAAACAATTCTTGCCTTCAAGAGGCTTACATTCTACTGGGGATATATGGCAAGTAAAAGAGAAATGCAATAGAAAGTGAAGAGAAAGGGGAGAACAAAGAGATCAATGTGCTCCAAAAATGTCACTAATAACTGAGGAAGATTAGGGAACTTTGAAAGCTCATAAGGAATCCAAAAGGAGATGATAAGAAAAGAGTTCACTGTGGCCATGGGGAGAGGGGGAGCATCTTTGCAAATACACTGGGATAAGGAATGCATTTCAAGTTTGGGAAACAATGACAAATAAAATCACATGATTGTGATGTGGAACATTTAAAGGGAAATAATGTGAAATAAAACTGAAAAGGTTAGATCAATCTGGATTGTGCAGGGTCATACATGTCCGGCTAAAAAGTTTACAGTTTGTCTTGGAGGCAAAAAAAAAGCCCAAAGGTTTCTGAGTGGGGCTCAGAGTGATCAGTCTTGAGCATTAAGATTATTTTGTCATGGGTCCAAGATTTAGGCATAAAGAACGAAATCATAAATAAATTGGAGGAACATGGGATGGTTTACCTCTCAGACTTGTGGAGGAGGAAGGAGTTTGTGTCCAAGGGAGAACTAGAGACCATTATTGATCACAAAATAGAACATTTTGATTACACCAAGTTAAAAAGTTTCTGCACAAACAAAACTAATGCAAACAAGATTAGAAGGGAAGTAACAAATTGGGAAAAAATTTTTACAGGTAAAGGTTCTGATAAAGGCCTCATCTCCAAAATATACAGAGAATTGACTTTAATTTATAAGAAATCAAGCCATTCTCCAATTGATAAATGGTCAAAGGATATGAACAGACAATTTTCAGATGATGAAATTAAAACTATTTCCACTCATATGAAAGAGTGTTCCAAATCACTATTGATCAGAGAAATGCAAATTAAGACAACTCTGAGGTATCATTACACACCTGTCAGATTGGCTAAGATGACAGGAACAAATAACGATGAATGTTGGAGGGGCTGTGGGAAAACTGGGACACTGATGCATTGTTGGTGGAGTTGTGAAAGAATCCAACCATTCTGGAGAGCAATCTGGAATTATGCCCAAAAAGTTATCAAAATGTGCATACCCTTTGACCCAGCCATACTACTACTGGGCTTATACCCCAAGGAACTACTAGAGAAGGGAAAGGGTCCTGTATGTGCCAAAATGTTTGTGGCAGCCCTTTTCATAGTGGCTAGAAGCTGGAAGATGAATGGATGTCCATCAATTGGAGAATGGTTGGGTAAACTATGGTATATGAATGTTATGGAATATTATTGTTCTATAAGAAATGACCAACAGGAGAAATACAGAGAGGCTTGGAGAGACTTACATCAACTGATGCTGAGTGAAACGAGCAGAACCAGAAGATCATTATACACTTCAACAATGATACTGTACGAGGATGTATGCTGATGGAAGTGGATTTCTTCAACATAGAGAAGAACTAATCCAATTCCAATTGATTAATGATGGACAGAACCAGCTACATCCAGAAAAGGAACACTGGGAAATGAATGTAAACTGTTATTTTTACCTTCTGAATCCAATTCTTCCTGTGCAACAAAAAATTCGGTTCTACACACATATATTGTATCTAGAATATACTGTAATATATTTAACATATATAAGACTGCTTGCCATCTGGGGGAGGGGGTTGGGGGAGGAAGGGAAAAAATCTGAATAGAAGTAAGTGCAAGGGATAATGTTGTAAAAAATTACCCATGCATATGTACTGTCAAAAAATGTTATAATTATAAAATAAAATTAAAAATTAAAAAAAAAATAGTCTAAAAAAAAAAAAAAAAAAAAAAAGATTATTTTGTCACCTGTGTAAAGGTGACTCATTAGGAAAAGACCCATCAATAGTCCAGATTAAAGAGCCTTAAGCTAGAGCAGGTACAGAGGAGTGAAGTACATTCAAGGCATAGGAGATGATCTGGATTCCAAAGAGGACAGGATGAGCTTGGGGGTAGGACTAGTGCAGATAATGGTACAATTTGACTAAAATACTGATCTCGATCTCGTGAAGGGGTAAAGGTGAGTAGAAGAAAGATGGGAGTAACTTTCTAGTCCCACACATAACTATGTCAGAAATCCCTCTACCAAAAAAACCGACATATGGTCATCCAGACTTCTCTTGAAGACTTCCAGAGAGAACTACTATCTCTTTAGGTAGTCTATTCTTTGGAATGGCTCTAATTGTTCAACCATTTTTTATTTTTTATGGAGAGTGGAAATCTGTTTTCATCCTCCATAGAGTACAGTTCTTACATTATTAGCACAATGTATGGCACATATGATAAATAGTATTCTCTAAAAGCATTAACTAACATTTTCATTATGGTGAAGAAACAGAGTTAAATGACTTGTCCAGTGGTGACCCTGTACCATAGCTACATAGGAACTGAACTTATCTGGGATGGGCAGTTACAAATGACCATTTCAATGTGTACAGAAAAATTGAAGAGGAGAGTGCATTTTAAAATGTGAAATTCTGTTAAATATAGTTTGTAGTCCTATTCCTCCCTCTCCTCCATTTTAGATAGCTTTTTGGTAGGTCTTAGTCAAATTTAACAGAGTAATACTTAACTCCATCTCCTATTAAATTTCTTCTGTTTGATTATTTCTTTCTTTCTTTTTTTTTTTTTAGTAATTTGTTGATACTTTTTTCCTTTTCTTCCTTTTGAACAAAATTTCACAATCATCACTGTTACCCAATACCACTATCTAATCCCCCCAATTTTGTATTCCTCAAATTAAAAAAAAAATCATTGATTTTCAATTATTTTTTGGGGGAGGGGGGAGTGATGTTTCTTGATTTTTTTTAGTTGCATAACCAATTCGCTGGTTTGTTCTTTCTCTTTTGTTGAGAAAAACATTTAGAGATATAAATTTTCTTCTAGGTAATACTCTGTACCCCAAATTTTCAATATGCTTTTTCTTTATTGTAACTGTCTTCAATAACTTTATTTTTTTTCTATGATTTCTTCTTTGGGTCACTAATTTTTTTAGAATTCAGTTGTTTAGTCTTCATTTAAATCTGAATTTCTTTAAAGGCCCTTTTATAACTATATGTGTATGTATGCATGCATGTCTATATGTGTCTGTATAATTATATATATATATACATATATATATGTAGATAAATATATGTAAAAGATGTTTAATATTTTTCTGCTTGCAGTTTATGAGGCTTTGATGCCCTTAGATGGTCAGTTTTACAAAAGTCCCATAAGAAACAAGTATATTCCTTTCCATTCCCATTCAGTAGTTACCAGAGACTTATCATATCTAACTTTTATAAACTGCTATTCAGTTATTATTTGTTATTTGTTAATTTTGTTTGAATCCAGAAGGAGCGCACCAAGATTCCAATTATTACAATTTTGCTGTTTATTTATCCCTGGAATTTAATAAACTTTTTCTTCAAGTACTTAGATGCTAAATAATTTGGTGTATGTATAGGTATATGTGTATGTATAAATGTATGTATGTATGTATGTGCATACATATGTGTATATTTTGATATTATATTTTGGCATATATGTATATACACACATCTGCATATATATATATATATATATATATATATATATATACATATATGTCATATATAAAACACAATTATCTGCAGTACCTTAACATATAATATATATTTCCCTTATCTTTCTTAACAATATTATTTTTAATTATTGCCTTCTCTGATATCAGAATTGATGCCTTGTTCTTTTAAAATTTGCTTGAAGCATAATAAATTCTTCTCAGACTTCTCATTTTAACTTTGTTTAATCTTATAAAGAATATATTATTGGATTTTGCTTTCTAATCCACTTTTCTACTTCTCTTGCCCATTCCCTAAATAGTTTATACATGCATTCATTTCGCTAGTGTTCACTGATAGAATTATTAATTGCACATTTCCTTTCATCACAACCTGATTCAGTTTCCTCTTTTCCTCTATACTCCTTCTTATAAGAAAGGTGGAAAAACAGAAGGAATCTAATAAATGCAAGTAATACCTAATTGGTCTGTTGCTGCTCATTTGCCCCGCCTTTTGTTTTCAATAAGCCCTAATCTTATTCTCTAATTCTTACGCTTTGATTTTCCAGATGAAGCAGTGAGTCAGAGTCACCTTGAGAGAGGCAAAATCCTTCTGTTAGAGCACAAGAGACACCCCAGGATTCTGAACTGAATCTTCAGAATGGCAGTATCTATTAGATTAACACTTTTCATACTTGTCAAAACCTTTAAACACTCTTAAAAATTATTGAAGATTCCCATTTTCTTTTGCTGTCAAGTTTTGTATGATCCTGATTATGGTACCTTAGTACTTTCATTCTATTTGAAGTATTTATTTTGGTTTGACTTAGAAGCTCTAGGCTTTGGCTATGACATTTCTAAATGTTTTCATTTTAGAGTTTCTTTCAGATGATTGGTCTTCATGATGTCACTTTACTAATTCTAATAGGTCTGAGCTTCTTCATTGTCGTTATTTGCTTTTGTTTCTTATTGTTTAATAATCTCTCAAAATATAGTGTGTAGGTCTTTTGTTTGCTCATTGTTTTTAGCAAATTCAATTATTGTTTTTGACTTTTTTTGAGATTTTTTTCAGGGGGGGATACATTCATAGCAGGTATTTTAAAATTTCTTCCTTTAACAAATCTCTTGATTTTTATTCTAATAGTCCTAGTTTTTAAAAATTATTGAGTTTTCTTTGTCATTATGATTTTAAGAGCATCTACTGCAGAGATAAGTAGTATCCTAAATCTTAAGTTATTTATTATCCTACCAGTTATTTCTTCGAGAATTTTTCACATGAAATTTCACTTTCAAAAAAAAATTCTCTTGCTTCATTTATTTCAATTATTCTTAGAGCCTTTGTGATCATGACATTTCCCCAAATTATGCTCTCACCCAGCACACTGATTGACTTGTGGGATTATTATTTCTATGTTTATTTCTTAGGTGTCTTTTGGTTCTAGTTTTTAAATTTCTCGTCAGTTTACTCCTATTTCCAGCTTCAGTTTCTTTTTTGGGAAATGATCTTGGCCTTCTTTCATGGTTTCTACTTCTTCTGGGGTAGTTGGGTAGTTGCCCAATTATTCTATAGTCTGGCTCTTCTGGCACTCACAGCTTCTAGCTGTCCCGGGAAGGTTATAGCTGTTTCTTTTGGAATTGAACATCATTTGATGTGGCATCCTTGTAGTAGCTGAGCTTTTATGTATTATTATTGCCTTCTTAATCAGAACTTGCAACCACGCCTAAACCCCTCACTCCATCCCACATTTGCAAAGTTTAACACAAGCATAAAAGTCTAGACTTATTTCTATCAAATTTCATTTTATTATTTCATCTTGTTAAGATCTTCTTACAATACTGGTATTCAGTATTAGTTATTCCTTAACTTTGTGACAAACTTGAGAAGTACGACTTCTGAGGTTTTATTTCCATTGATAAGTTTCAAACAGTCCATGGTCAAAAAAAGATCTAGGGGTTCTACCACAGAATTCCTTCCAAGTTTTCATTGATTTATTTCTAGCTCTTCTTTGGATTTTCTCCAAGAAAGCACTGCCTAGTCTAGATTTATTCATGTTCTTCTGTTTTACCAGTCTCATTCCCTCAAATCATCTTCTTTTTTTGTGTTTGATAGTTTTTTTTTAAATTTTTTTTTTCTGTGTCTTTACTGGAAAAGGATTTATTTCCCCTCAATTTCATTATTTATCATCCCTTCCTATTTTAGACTTTTCTTTGACTCATGCCCCCTATACTCAATCTTTATTCTCTGTACTTTTCATAGAATTAAAATAGTATAGTATTAGGTTTCTTCTTTAAGTTATAGTCTTAGAAATTTTTCACTCCATTTCCCTACTCCGATTTTCCCCTGTTGTACCCTTTTCAGGAGCCAGTGAGGTCTCCAAGTATGATATACCAAATTCTGTCATGAGATACAGAGGTTAGAGCTCTACGATAGGAATCTCCTAAATCCTTTGTTATGCAACTCATCAGCTTCCCCTTGGGAATCTCTTTCCCAATTTTCCTTGAAATCTTTCCCCTGGTTTAATGCCTGCTCTATTTTGAGTGACAATTGCCTTGAGAAACTGGTTCTCCTGATCCTGAGACTGGATGAATAGCATTGCCAATACCAAATAATACCATAGCAGAGTTCCCATCTTCTTTTATAAACCATCTCTCTTCTGTAGGAACATTCAGCAGAGGAACCTCCTCTTACCAATGAAAAAAGCCTTCACTATTTATTAAAATGGGGAAATTTATTATTTTTTTCACTGTTTCCCTCCCTTTCGATCTTTCTCTCTGCCTATTCATTCATTCTCCTGTAAACTGCTTTCTTCATGAGACATGAGAATTTAGTTTTTTTGCCTTGAGTACATTACATATTCTCTTTCTCCATCATCCTCTTTCATGTACCCTCCCATTCTGTAATTTAGTCACACATCCCTTCGCCCCCAACACTAATGCACTTTGGATAAATTGTGAGGTTTGGTACATAGTGTTTCAGAGATGTTTCCCCAACATGATCACTATTTATTTGACTTCTGATTGCTCTCGTCTCCTCATGTGTGCTTAGAAACCTATTAATGGTCTATTTATTATTGTTGTCCTCAGTTGCTATATTTGTATTTCTTTTCTCTGGGGTGTTTGAGAAACATAATCTTATAAAGTCTGTTTTTCTTTCTAGGAATAGTTTGAACACCTATTTTTTATACTGAATATTTATTTTCATTTATGGTGAGGCTCAGATTTGCAGGGTATTTGGTACTAGTTATCCAGTTTCCTCCTGTGGCTTCTGGTGGGATAGGGAGATTCTTGTCTTATTTTAATTTCCTTTCCTTTATATTTGAAGGTTTTTCTCCCCATTGCCTGAAGAATTTGTTGGCAGTGGAATTGTTAAATTTAACTATCTTGGAATTTGCAACACCAGTTTTCTTCATTTTGCAATACCTATTTATAAAATTCTTGCTAGAACCTTTGCTTGATTTAGAGGCAATGGTTCTTTCTGCTCCACCTTCGTTATTTATCTTATGCTTAAGGCTTGAACATAAGCAGTTTTCTTCCTGAGATCTCTAGTAATTTTAGCCTTTTTTCTTTTCCTTAATTTGCCCTACTGTCCCTTCCCTTTGATGGTGAGATTTATGAGTTTCAGCCGCTTCCCACACTGGACAATTCATGATTCCCTAGGTTGGTCTCTGCCCCAAATGACTTCTGGGAAGACAGGACTAGTACTAACTGGTTTAGTACAGTGCCACAATCTCATACATGTCTCCTCTCCCCATCCCCCTTACTCAGTTTTCTGGCCAATGGTACCTAGTGGTCTCTCTTAGAGCTCGAGTTTGCCCTTTAGAGTGTGGATCTGAGACCCTGGGATGAGACGGATGGTTCAGGTATGGAATAGAGTTCTATTTCAAGGACAGACAGCCATCATCCTGTCCCTTTCCCTGTCCTCAGAACGGGCACAGCAGTGGCAGGGTACCGTCCTACTGTCACTGCCCTCTGGAGCTCTGCAGCACTGGGAGGCTGGACAGGGCAGTTTGGTGTGTAGAGTCAAGTTCTGTGACAAGTGCCTGGGTCTGCTTACATAGTCTTTTTGTCAGAGGCATTTCTGAGGGAGGTATCGGGCATGTATGCTGGGACTCAGAGATTACTGGCCTTATCTCTGGTTCACATTTTGGCCTTATTTGGATTCTTGCTGTCTGAGATGTTGCAGACAGCTGAAATAGTTTTATTTTGGGTACATACTATTTTGGAGAGGCCTAAGTTTTTGTATCAGAGGAAACGTCTTATCATACATTCTGTTGGCCACACATAAACTATCCCTTTAATGATTTATTCCAGAATTTTGGCAAGAATAAAGGTCAAGTTCATTAGCCAGGTACTTTTCAGACTGCACCCCTTTGGACTTTTTTTTTTTTTTTTTTTTAAAGTGGAACAACTCTTGGTCTTTCTTGTACAACTCATCCTCTGAAGAGCTTCAAAGATCCACAAAAGCAGCTTAGTAATTAGATCTGCCAGTCCTTTCATGGCTGACATCATCATTGGAGAACATAATTCAATTAGATAAATATTCATTCAGCACTTATGATCTGCTAGGCACTATGCTACATTGTGTGGGGATGCAAAGAAGGAAAAGAAAAAGTCCTCACCCTCAAGGAGCTTGTAATAGACTGGGGGTAAACAGTACCCAAAACAAAGTTGAATAAGGGTAAGTGGAGAGGAGAGGTATATTCGGTCTTCCTTTCTATACACCTATCTATAACCGGGAGGAGGCTCTTCCTGCCTAGTAATCCCACATCCCTATCCAATGGCTAAATAATATTGCTGTTTTCACCTCCACAACCTTTCATCTGACCCACTTCTCTACTCTCCAGCATAGTTCAGACTCTCACCTCCGGCTTGGATTATTGCGATACTCTCTTTACTGGTCTGTCAGCTTTGACTCATTTCTTATTCTAAGCCATCTTTATACAGCCGCCAGTGATTTTTTTTTTTTTTTAAGCACAAGTCTTGCCATATCATTTCCCTATTTCAATTCCATTGACTTTTAATTGCTCCTAGGAACAAAGACAAACTCCTATTTGTCATTAGAAGCTTTTTACAACCTGGTTCCAATCTTGAAACTATCCTACAATCTAGCCAAACTGGCATTTTTTTATGATTTCCCATGATCCTGCATCTTTGCTTTCACACTGGCTGTCCCAGGCCTGAAATGCACTCCTTCCTTAACTATACCTCTTGAATCCACTGTTGCCTTTTAAGATTCAGCTCAAGTATTACCATGTCCTTGAAGGCTTAATATATAGCAAAAATCTTCAGGGATTACTTTATCACTGCAGAACAGTTCAAGGCTGTTTGCCCACCATTCTGGGTCTATAACCACTGATTCGATCACACATACAAACACATACACATGTATGTATACATATATAGTACTGGAATCATATACTGTATCTTGTCTCTAAGACAAGATGTTCCAGAGCAGACTGCTCTATCCCTCAATCGTCTACATCAGTCTTATTTTACTTGGTGAGCTTATCAGTTCCCATGAACTCAATCATCAGATCTATGTCGATTCTTAAACTACCCAGTTCCACTGATCTTCAGCCTTACTTCAACTGCTTATCAGATATCCTAAGTTGGAAGTCCTATAGACATTCTAAATTCTCAAATCTGAAATAATTATATCTCCACCTAAACCTTGCCCCATCACCTACCAAGGGAGGCTTCAACCTTAAATCACAATCTTAGCCAACCTGTCACCAAGGCTAATTTACCCTTTCATTGCCTTTCGCCTACACCCATCTCCGTGCCACTGGTGCTGGTCCATGTCATCTCACCACTGGACTAGCAACAATCCAGTGAGTCAGCAATAGCCTGCTGAGTCTGGCTAGTCCTTCCTCTTCCAAGCTGTCAAAGAGATTTTATTACTCCCAAACACCTTCAAGATCAATTATCAACTACTTTTAAAGCCCATACTCTAGCCCTTCCCTCCCTTTTCAAGTCGTCTTATACTTGTCTCGTGATATCTTCAGAAACAACATAGACACATCAGGCTGTTCCTCATGCCTGGAATGTTCATCTGCCTCCCGGCTTCCTCCATTTCCTCCAAATTCCAGCTAAAACCCCCACTTTCTAAAGGATGATCATCCTAATCCCTCCAGTGCTTCCCCTAGTGATCATTCTCTGGAAAGCTTATTTAGTTTATGCCCAGGTTGTCACACCCTTTAGATTGTGAAGGTCGGCACTGTTCCAGCACTTGTTTACTGACCGAATCTCTGCTTTTCCCTTTCCAATCCATTCTTCATGAGTTAAGTGGTTCAAATGAAAACCTTTGTGAAGAGACTTAAGAATATGTAAGTCCTAACCAAAAATGGATCAGAAAATCAAAATAAGCACATGTGAGCCTTGAGGCAGAAGGTCCCAACCTGTGCTGTTGGGAGGGCTGAGAGGGAGGTGGGGGCAGTATGACTGACAGGCTGTAAGGCTGTAGCACATCTGTTTGACGAACATTCTATTGAACGAGCCATAACATCCCTTAGGAAGAGAGGAATAAATATAAAAAATGTTCCCCTGCTTGTAGACCTTCATGTGCTAGTGTCCGGCTCAGCCTCTTGAAGAGGGCTGGGGGTTAGGATGGCTTTGGGTGGTCCCTTACTCCACCAGGCAAATCAGTTTCCTTTTTATAAGGGTATTCTCAGGTGGCATTGTGGTCAGAACAGTTGGGGGATGAGTTCCTGACTTAAAAGTCTTTCACCTGCACAGTGGCCAAGCCATTTTCCCTAAAAATTCCCATCTGAAGATGGAAATGACATTATATATGTGACCTAGCTTGTGAATATAGCTGTCAATTTAAAGTAGTCTAGAAAAATCTCGTGTTCTCCTCCTTTCCTCCTATTCGCCCATAAGGTCACGGCTTTTCATTCTACAGTGAATGCCTTCAAATGCTTGGGCCAAACTCATTCATACTGAAGCATCCCTAATCTCTTGCAAGGAAATTGAAGCTGTATCTATTTTGGCAATGGAGAAAGGGCTGAATAAGGAAGGGGAGAGATGAGTACTGGGTGAAAGACCAAGCAAATAGTCCCGACTTCACTAGTCCAGGGGTGTAAAGAAGCATTTAAGTTCTTCCCACATGTCAGGCAATGTGTAAAATGTTGAAGTTATGAGTCTTAGCTTTGTTTCAAAAGACTGGTTTTGACAACTAAATTCTACATTAATTAGATTCCAACGAAGTGGTTATGAGACAGATTTTCTGATAGTGTTTTTAAGCCTATAAAAGGCAGTTAAAGTAATATTGAGAAAATGTTGCTATATTTATACAACTTCTCAAGAACATTTTAAACTGATTTTTTTAAAAGCCAGATAAGCCCATCTTAATTTATAAATGCATTACAGAGCTATGCAAGTTATCTTACTTAACACAAACTCTACTCAATCCTCCCCAATAAATCTCCGAATTTATATAACTTTAAATGGATTTTTTTAAAAATTGGGGGTAGAGACAATGTAACGAGAATTAAATGATTACCTTCAGAGGTGTTCTTTTTTAGTCTGGCAAGGACAAAATGGGGCAAAATACACACAAATTCACTCATGTGAAATTATATAGATTAAGAATGGAACAAACTAAAGAGTTGAGAAGATATTCCCAGTCTACTTCGTCATGGTTGGGGTACACAAGTGTTAGTATTTCATGGCACAGTGTATTGAACAGTTATGCTGCCTTTCTAACTTTTGTGATTAAAATATTGATTATCTGGGATGACTCTCAGAGGGGGAAACAGATAAAGGGAGAAATTTTGGTGACGTAAACAAAAGCTTTATAATAAAACTTTATAATAAAACTTCATCTCGACTAAAGTTATTTTTATTGCAATACAATATATCATTTTGACAAAAGGCCCTGAAATCCAATATTCTCAAGAATTTTTGGTCACATTTTGGTTATCCCAAAACCTAAAAAGAATTCACTTACAAATTATCATTGATTTGAGAGCCTGCTGGTTCCTTCAGATTAAGCAGTGTTAAAACTTCTATTGTGAAAATAGAAAAGAGAGGCATAAAGACTACTTTAGTCTCTCAAAGTACTAAGTTGGCACCCTCCCAGAAAGTCTATATATGTATTCAGTACTGCACAAACCTATTACAGACTAGTGATGAGAGCTATTACCAACTGAGACTACAGATACGTAGGAAAAAAGGTCCAACCAAATGATGTCAGTTATGTACGTGGTAAACCTAATAGCTGACTTTGGTATAGCACTTTAAACATTTCTTTTACACAAGCAGCAGTTTTTAAGTACATTTTCATTTGAGGGAAGAGTGATCACAGGACTCTATCCCTCCAAGAGTCCTTTGCACACTCAAGAAAAATCTACAAATTAATAAAGTTCCTTCATGACTTTGTACAGTGCCATCTAAATTAGTAAGCATTTTCTTAAATGCTTAAAAGTTGGACTGGAGCACTTATAGAATACCTGAAATTGTGTTATTTCATGAGTAAAAATTCTATTTCACCCATCTAACTTTTTAAACAATAAAAATTCAACTTAATGCTCTAATTTCCTAGAGACTGCAGGGTTTCTCACAAATTTAGGCCCCAAGAAAGGCATCATTGGTCTATTCACATTGTGCAGTCTACTGGGGACTTTTCCCCTTACTTTTATCACTATTTATTACATGATTTACTCCAGAGCAATTCTATGTGACACACAGCCTGTTCATTAATTCATTCTATTGTCCTTAGCCATATTCTAAATACTTACCTAGATGGACCAACCCAAATAAGTATCTTTTTTTGCTTTTAAGGTGCTTAGCCATTTCTCATGAAAATGTACATGGTATTGCAATGTAGAGATTAACTAAGCTAATTCATGGACACCAAGTGACTCATTTTCCAAGAAGACAAGCTGACAACTAATGTGGGATCCACTGGCTTTCTTTTCTCCTTTAAAGAACATAAAGTATAAGCAGCTCAGTGATGCACCAAGAGTATAGTACATGTTTTAAGTACCTTTTCATTGAGTTCATGGATAACTCCGTTCATATCCTCACAAGGAGGTCTTCCCCAATTTCATTCCTTTTAAATTTTCCAAAAGAATCCACGTCTCTCTTGTTATTTATAAACCCACTTGACAAATCCACAGACAGGCGATCATTCTTACATGGAAGAGATTGTGCTGGATGGATAGTTGTACCAAATATTAAATAAAAAACCATGACTGTGTGTCATTTCAAGGACTGTCTTTTTCAAATAGCACAAGAACAACATCCCCCTGCTTATCATAAACAAAAATTACAACTATTTCCCTTGGGCCTTCCATTCAAATCCTCCTAAGCCTAAGACACAGTCTTCTGGGAAGATATAGCCATAAGGGCAATGATTCCTATATGACCTCAGGCAGGTCATAATCTTTCAAAGCCTTAGTTTCCTCAAAAGTAAGAAAAAGTGGTTGAGTTAAGTGGTCTTCCAATTTCTACATTTCTGACCTTAGTAAAGATTTCATCAGTTCCATTCCAGGACAACGGACAAATTTTTTTCATGGATTACTTAATCATATATAGTACCCATTTCCTTGTTCTTATAGATGGTTGGTCTTCCCACATTCAAGATGGAGTTAGTTGAAGTCAAAGCAGACAAAGGAATTCTCCATTCAAAGTAAATATTAAAAGGAATATTAGCTCAAATATTTTTCAGTCCTTGAAATAATCTTCCAAGTCACTTTTACATATAAAAAAGCTTTTTAAATTGCCATTAAATTAATTTTTATTGCCTCATTGGGGAGAGGTTTGAATTTTGTGAAATGCAAGCCCAATTAAACTTTGAACACATGTAGAGTCAAGTATTTCAACAAAACTGCAGTTTAATTTCAGAAAAAGTGTTAAAATATATATATATTTATACATCAGTTTCTGACATAGACTTAATGTGTTAGTATACACAAAATGATGCTTTCTCTTGAAACTGTATTTTATGAAATGTACATTTTTAATTTAAATACTCAGTATACACTGCACTTAATCTGCATGTTGCATTTATTAAATACATTAAAATCTGCAATGTAACAAAACGTTTTCTGCATACGAAATTCAAAACACCATTTTAAATGAACAAAAGATGGCTCACTTCATTTTCTCCTAGTGCATAGTACACTAGCTCAGCTCCACCCACACCAGCTGTTCGTTCTTTTTATTTGACATTGTTCACAGACTAATACATATTACAATAAGAGTGCTGGATAAAAACATGAGGTACGAAAGTGGTTCAAAGATTACAGGTCATGCAGATCATGCTAGACAGCAAAGAAAATTGTGAATGAGAAAACACTAAATAAAAATACATAAAGAATGTGCATTATAAAAAAAAAAAAAAACAAACCTCCATTACACAGCTTTGCTTCTTTGGTTACAAAGTAGGTTGAACAATTTCACAGCTTTTTATTCCCACCCAAAAAAAAAAAAAAAAAAAAAAAAAAAGTCATACGAAATGTTGAAAAGCAGAGGAATCATGGCAATTTCTCTATAGAAAGTAGAAACAAGAAATGAGCAAAGTTTTCTTCATCAAAATAGCCCATCAATTATTTATTATATCACAATAACTGGTGACTACCTGTACAGATGCACTATGGTCTTCATACTTACACTATACAAAATTTACATTCAAGCTGGGTCTTTACTACTGAAAATAAATACCAAAGGTAAATTGCCATTAGTGTTAGAAATATGCCAGGATTCTTTTGTTCAATTATTGCCTAAACGTTTTATCTAGTAAATGCAATCCCATCTATCAATTCCTTTACTGATACTTACATTTATTTTTTTTAAAAAAATTAAGAAAAAGTTCTGTGACATTGTTCATGTACATTATGAAAATAGCAGCCCTGTAATAAATAAAACACAAAGAAATGAAAACTAATGTAGGCAAATGTTACTTATATTGAAAGAATGGTGGCTCTTTCGATGAATGGTTACTTATAACAAGATAGGAAGGCTCAAGGTAATCCATGGACAATGAGACTGAGCGCCCCCACAGCTCGGACAGACCCCGCCCACTCATGCGCACCAGACCCCAGGCCGACTCCAGACTCACTAACCCTCCTCCTCTTCCGGGATTTTCCTCGTGTCCGGTGACAGACAAGTGGACCCCGACTGTGCGGCATGACGTCTCAATGCGAGGACTAGCTCTTGGAGAATGATTGTCTAATACTGAAAAGGCCAAACACCCCCCCAAGCGTGGCTACTTGCTCATACAGAGTGGAGAGAACACCAGTGGCACACAAGGACAGACTGCTGTCAAGGCCGTCTTCGTGAGGCGAGGAAGCGTTACGCTGAGGACACATTCGGCTGCTGAGGAGGTTGCGTTGGCTGCGGAGGCTGTGCTATCACTGTCTGCTGCTGAGAAGTGCTACTAGGGTTGGCCTGTTGGGTCGAGAGTTGGGATAATTGATCGTTGTTTGAAAGAGATTTTAACAGTGCGTTCTCCCGTTCAAGTAAAGAGTTTCTTTCAACTAATTCTTTTATTTGTTCCTTCAGAACTTCCACTTCTTCTCTTACTGCATACATCAGATGGCTTTTCACCAGATCCTGTAAACACAATTAGCAATACTGAAGACAATTCCCATGAAATTAAGAATTAAGACACTTCAGCAAAGAAATTCTATAGAAATAAAAAAAAAAAAAAAAAAAAAAAAAAAGACTCCTGCCAACTAGCTATCAATCCTTCTTTTATAGTGTATGCAACCAGAAGTTTTTTTTTTTTTCCCCCCACAAATGTAGCAAATTCTGGTCCTGATGCATGACAACCACACGGAAACATTCTTTAATTTGGTTTCTGATGGAGAGAGATGGTATGGTGCAAACCTATGAATTATTTCAAAGAGATATTCAAATTAACTTCCCAAAAGAATGAGACACCCTTTAGAAAAGGAAGGAAAATGGTTTTTTGCTAACTGTCCTAGGGCTAAAACCTGCAACTGCTATTTAATCCCACAATGACAAGATCTTGCTTCCTCTCACCATCCAATACAGCAGAGGGAGCACAGAGTGGATGCCTTCAGAGGAAATGCTGGAGTGGGCAAGAGGTGTGTGCTATGTAATTCCAACCCCATTCAAGTAGTAACAAGCTCTAAAATTCTATAATTCTCTAAAACTTTCTTTCATGCTACTTTGAACAAAATACTCATTTGCAGATTACTAGGACATGTGTATTTCACCTAGCTGTATAGCAAATACAGCTAAGTTAAAGTCCACAGAACCAAGGATTCATCGATAATATTTATTACAATAGAATTTGCTTCCTTTGTGACAATCACAGGGTCTGTGTGTTTCTGTGGCACAGTAAAAGGTTAAATACAGCCCTTTCCTATGTTGTTAAGATATGGAAGCCAAAATGAAAAGGCATCTAATGAATTCTATTTAACATCACTTCTCACCGGTTGATCCACCTTCCCGCCACCACCATTCCACACAACAACAAAAATCCAACATCCCACAAGACCCTTTAGCAAAACTAACTTTAAAAGAATGTATCTCAGTGAGCCTGGCTCTGCAGGTGGGAGGGCCGAGCAGACTCAGCTTGTTTACACTTGTAGGAACAAGGGCAGGGACAGGCCCCAGCAAGCGCTATATCTAGGCATCGGAAACTCTCAGCGCCCGGGTGTCCTCACTGAGCTCCCTGCCGGCTCTACCTTGATATGATCCTGTGAGTGAGAAGTGGAAATCAGAACCATCAGTCTGGTAAATGTCTTGGGCACGTCCGACTTGTCATGACCCCAGTTAGGGGTTTTCTTGCCACAGACTGGAGTGGTTTGCCATTTTAGAGATGAGGAGACTGAGACAAGAGGGTTAAGTGACTCACCCAGAGGCAAACAGCCAGTAACTTGAGGGCAAATTTGAATCCAGAAAGAATCTTCCTGATTCCAAGCTCAAAGTTATCACTTAGCACTTAGCTGCCTATTTACTTGTAAAGACTGAATAAAACAGTCCCTTTAACAAATAAGCAATCAAGGATGTTTTCAATGAGACATTTTTTTTGGGGGAAAAAAAAAAACACCAAAAAAACCCACTTACCAATAGAATCATAACATGTGGGGTAATTTTTATGTAACATTCAAATTCTACTCACCATCGCCTGCTCTATTTTGTTGTCAATGGCTACAACGCTTGCCCCAGATGTACTGGAAGGAAAAAGAAACATTAAAGATTTTATCAAATGGCAATTCAATTCAACATTTTTAAAGTGCCTACTATGTCCAAGGCATTGAATTCAAGGCAATGAATTTAGCCCTCCCTTTTCTAGCCTCTAAAACAATATGACAAATTGTTATTAAAGAATTTTTTAAGTTTTACTTTAAATGTTATACTAGTTATTTAAAATAATCACATTTAATCCATGAGACTTTTATAACAGTGGTAGACAGTTTTCCTCATCTGCAAGATAAAAGGACTTGATTAGATAGTGAAGGTCTCTCTTAACACTGCACAATTACCTTTCTTACATACAAAGACATGTTGCAACTATGAAGTGATTTCCAGTCTCAAAAATCAACATAATTCCTTCCTTCCATACTCTCCATAATTTTTCTACTAATTTTGCTAAAAACTGGCCTTTCTGCACCAACAAACAGTTCTCTTATTTTAATATTTGCTTCTCAAACCATCAGAATGACTCAGAATATTCCAGTGAGGCAGTCTGTGAGTCAAGGCTTTGTAAGTTATTTTCTGGTCAAAATGCTCAATCTTATTAGGTTGGTTTTTCCTTAAAATGTTTAAAAACACTTAGCATATATAAGCACCCAACCCATGTAACAAATGAATCACCTATCACTGCTTAAAATTAAAATATGAAAGTTGCAAAACACTCATTACTCCTAGCCATCACCTAATTACAGAGGGGACAATTTAAACTTTCTAGGTAAATGGGTACTCTAACATTGAATTCTTAATACATGCCAAATAAAGGATAGGGGCCCATCCAGTTCAGGGATGAGGAGTTGCCACGGGCACTTGATAGGACTAGTCACATGGCATGTGGAAGAAATGGGGCTGGAGCCCAGTCCAGTTATCTAGCCATTACAACACGCTGCCTTTTTCCACATATAAAGTTTTTTTTTTTTAAAAGACATTATACAAAACAGAAAGTTAATGATGTATTTCAGCTCAAGATTCACTGCTACGTTACTTTCTTAAGATTTTCTAATACATTTAATAAAATTATCTGCGCCACAAAGGGACATCAACAATTCAACTTAAATTGCCTCAGACAGAAGTCTGGGTCAGAGTACGTTCCATATTTTTTTCTATTTTTAAAATTTCCATGTCAAGATTCAAAGTATGTCTAAGCAATTTTATGATTTGAAAGTCCAGTTAATTCCCAATCAGCCAAACATTTATGTTAATATATTATCTTAAAATGACTAGTAGTATGAATTTGAACAAGTAACATTTTTTAAAAAGGCAAAATTTCATTCTGGATCAAATAATAACTTTATTACAATGCAATCAATCATTCTATTATGTGCCAGGCACAAAGCTACATTTGGGGAAAATAGAAAAAGGCAAAAACAGTCTCCAATCTCAGGAGTTCATATCTAATAGGGGAAGCAATGTGAAAATATTGAGATTCCAATGAGACATTTTTCATTCAGGGGACTGGGAAAGGTTTCTTGGAGAAGGTGGGTTTTTAGCTGAGACATGAAGGAAGTCAAGAGGTAGAAATGAGGGATATTATGCCCAAATGGAAGAAGGGGTAAAATTTGCCAGGAGTCTGGGCCTGGAGTGACTTGTGAAAGAGGCCAGTACCCTCAGATCTGGGATTGAGAAGTGATAGGATGAAGGGCAGTGAGGAAGGAAATGCAGATGTGAGGAGGAGGACCTGCAAAATGGGCCTTGAAGGCACCTGACAAATATTTTCTACCTCTGCTCTGAAATTTGTAGAATACACCTGAAGCCCCATTTTACAGGGCTGAGTTTTTGTGCATTACCACAAGCCAAAAAAAAAAATAAAATCCCACAACTCAAGTCAAATCAGAATCTTTTCCACTGCCTGAAATCAGTTTTATCCCAGACAAATGGCCAGGAGGTTTTTGGATCCCAATTCTTTGGTCCCTGGTCCATCCTGCCCTCAATTTTACCTATCACAGATACAACTTGTTGTTCCACTGCTGCCCCCACCCCTTCTCATTCTTTCTTGGGAATTTTCTTCATAAAGAGTTGGAAGGTTCATCCAAGGAATATCTCCATGCCACGAGTGTGTCTCTCTACAAAAAAGCCTCAAAGAGTAATAATATTGGGAAACTCACCTATTTTCTTGAAAATCACATTCAACATTTGACCAACTCCCCCACTTGGTCGAAAATCTACTTCTGTAATTGTGAGGATTACTTTTATAAAGATGACTCCCCAATTTACTGAGAAGCTGAATGATTTGTCCACAGTTACACATTTAACATTGTTAGAGGCAAGGAAGGCTTAATCCTAGGTCTCAACCTTTATTCCCAATCAAGAGATCTGTCTAATTGAGGAAAAGAATTCAAACCCACACAGAACTGACAAATATAGTTGAAAAAAAAAAAGAAGGGCTTCACAATACCTTCTTTGTATCCATTTTAAAGGAAAAATCAAGTATTTATATATAATCAATGATTTTAGGTCCTAAAATTAAAACTGTTAAACTGTACTAAGATTTCTGTGATAGCCTGTATTAACTTCTACACAGTAGAATCTTCTTTTATTCATGCCTAAGGAAAATTCCCAAAGGGAGAAGGGGGGAAATTCTGTTGAAGCACAGAATTCTGGCCCTTTCTCATTGCCATTATGTTCTATATGTCTAATTTCTGCATCTCTTATGCATCGTTCAATTTCAGTTTTTCCCTTCCCTTTCAAAGCACATCCTGATCCCTTTCTTAAGTGCTCTAGCCCTGAAATTCTCTTTCACTACACTTCCGTGTGCAGGTTTCATTTTCTTAGCAGACTATAAGCTCTTATATGGCAGAAACAGCTTCACTGTCTTTGTATCAATAGCCTAAATATCTGGCACATAATACTACTTAATATTTGCTAAAATGTTGAGATTGTGACAGGATTAGCTGTTTGATAGTAAAAATTGTACCCTACAAAAAAAAAAAAAAACCCCTTTGGTTATTAAACTAAAGAATCAAACTTTGGGTTTTGATCATATGATAAGGCTATTTCTTATACTAGGGAAAAACTTTGGCAAGAACAGTTCCTCCCTAAATTTTTAGAGAAGTAGCCTTTATTTTTATAGACAAAATTCCTATAGTTTACAAAAAACTGCTACTGATCCATAAGAGAAACAAGATCTGCTAAATTACCAACAGTGATAGGAAAGGGATCCAATTATTCTTTCCAAGTATACCTACTGGCTACAAAATATCTACTTGTTACTTACTATGTGGCTGTTGCAATCCTTACATCCAATCCAATCCAATCCCATAGTGTCTTTAAAAATGCATTTGTCCAAACCACCAAAAAATAATTCATCTGGCCCTTCAAACTGAACCTCAGTTCTGAATTTGCAACTTTCATCACACATTAAGAGTCAAATGGTATTTCTTTTAATGCTACTTCTTGCATACGTGTGCATACACACATGCTATATAAAAGCAAAGTCATGTTCATTGGTATACCTGGGAAATAGGATGTTCTGGCTAATTGAATTTTCTGATAAATTAGTGATTGTGTTCTATAATCCTTTCCATTTTAACCAACGCATTAAAAATCTAAAGCTTGAATAGAAAGTATGGGCCAGATGTTCTTTCTAGAGAATGAATTTAATCAACTTGGTTAATCCTTCAGTTCTTCAATTTTTCGTCTGCAAAATAAATGGCCTTACAAAGCTGTTACGAGGCTACAATGCAATAACAATGAAAAGTATTACGTAACAGTAAAGGGTGATAGCCAATCCGTGAATGTGTTATCTTCTACCTGGCAGGTATCATGCCAGGGCATTAAAGACTCAAAGATAACATTCTACAGATTGGGGGGGGGAGGGGGGGGAAGAGGAAGTTTTGTGAATGAAGTATGGTAGAGACCAGGAAAAAAAGCTGGAGATTCAGAAGCGGTCAATCCAGAATCCACAGCCAAGCATCTACCATGGGACACAAAGTCAAAAATGAGGTGAGTAATATAATATAAAGTGTTTGGGGTGTGGCCCTGTGATTTCATTGGCCTAAGGGACTATTAGCATGAAAAAGGAGCTCCTTTGCAGAAATGGATACCAGAAATCAGGGCCCTAGTCTATTTGACACAGCTACTCTAAATTAAGGCTTGAACTCAAGTCTTCTTGATTCCAAGCCTGCTTCTGGTCCACTGCCTCTCCAAACAATCATCTGGAGTGGATGATGGGGGAGGGAAGATGATTTATCTTGGATTCCATTCAAACAGTTTTTCCTCTTTAACTCCTCTGCAAGTTAAATGGAGGGCACAGATGGGAAGGGAAATCAATGTTAAGCCTTGAGAACTTGGGTCCATTCTCTAAAGCCCAGATAACAAGAGGCAGATTTAGACCACAAATTCTCAATTATCTTTGCTCCTGGATAATCATTTACAACATGGTGAAGATAAAAAAATCATGTCCTTTATCTGTCATCTCCTATCCTGAAATTCTTCTTTCCTGGGTACTATCCATACTAGTTACCTTTCTCTTGCAATCAGCTTTTGACGCTATTCTTCTGAAATCCATCTCATATCCCTAAAATAATCCCTAAAAACCAAATTCAATGATTTCTCTTCAGCCCAAGTTATCGGAAACATTGAATTTATGATTAATCCAATTTTGCTGGCTACTTCCTCCTCCATATTTGAGTATTTTTTCCATTCTTTCCATGAATTCATCATTCCCTTCACTCTTTCATCCTCCTTTTCCCTCAGCATCTCTCATCATATCATTCATTCCCTCTTAGCTCCTATGAGGTGACACTCACAGGTACATACTTTATCAATTTTACTTTTCCCAAAGCTTTTGCTGTTTCCTATCTACTTCTTCTATCAGCCATTCACATTCCAAAAATGATCCTTCCCATTTCCGACCTGTGTTTCCTTTATAACCACCACTACAATCTTCACACAAAGCCTGAGAAAGCCTGTTTGCTGCTTCTTTCATGAATTATCAAAAATCAGCAATTCTACCCTCATCACTTTAGGTCAGGAATTCATGATTTCTTACATAAGCCACCATAATCCCTTCTGACCGGTCCTCCTCTTGCCTCTTCTCCTAGTCATACTTTATACAGACCTAAAATAAACGTCCTAGGCACAGATCTGTCTCTGAGAACTGTCTATGAGAAAAATACAAAGCTTCTAGCCTAGCATTTAAGATGGGCCACACTCTGGCTTGAGCAAACGTTGCTGTGTCTTTCAGACCCTCTCTCCGCATTCTAAGTCTCAAGACAGATAGGATTACATTCATTCACCAGTCTTGTCTTATGCTCCTCCCCTCCAGTTACTAGTGAAGAAGTAATTCTGTGCTTTCTCATCTGTCTAAATCCTGTTCATCCACTAAGACTCAGCCTACCAGATTCCTTAGTGACCTCTCCTTTCCCAAAGTTTCTTTTAGGCTCCTTCAGCATACTGACTTGTTTCTATGTTCTTTTCCCCAAGGTTTACCTCTCAATGAGCAGAAGTGTGCGATGGCTACTAGTTAGGTCTTCCTCAGCATGACTCCACTGAACCCTAGACCTAGCTTCTTCCCACTATCCTACACTGTCTTCATGCTCACTGGCACTCGGACTTAAAGGAGAGCATGATTAAATAAAGGCTGTGTGTAGTTTTAAACCAAATCAATCTTTTATCCATCAAACCTCTCACAGGGCTACCTAACTACTGTAAATGACAATGAACAAGTAATAGGTCTAAGAACAGTGTGTGAGCCAGAACTAAACAAAGCCAGAACAATCATCAGGAGTTGACAGTAGAGGGGAGAATGCTTTGTTAGCACCAATTAAGCACCACAAGCTAGGGGTTTCACCAGGGCAAGGATTCAAATGCACATGTAACTTAATTTATCTTATCTTGTACATTCCCAGAAAGCTCAGCTCTGAGAAGAAGGGAGGCCATTTCCTGGAAGGGCCTTTTTACTCAATGATCTTTTAGGTGTCTAACAGAAATGTTCATCTCTATGACACAAGTTAGAAAGTTGAAAACAACATAAGCCTATGTGAAGAAGTCTTTAAATTAAGTATAGATCATATGGTTTTAAAAATTTTCCCAAATTACCTTGCTTCATTCACATTTGGACTGTGGAAACAGATAAAAGGGTTGTATCATCCTGGCTATGAATTCCAACTATGTGGGGATGAAATTTTCTCTTCAATAGAATCTGAACAAGATTTAACATCCTTTCTGATGCTTAAGGTTCTAAGGTTGACTAGACTATCTCAAAATTAAAGAAACTGACAAATCTGAACTTGACTACATAGTCAAGCAACTTAATAATTTTGTGTACCAGACAATTAAAAAAGAAAATATTTAAGACAACTATAGACAGGGAAATTTGAAATACTATAATTCATCAAGCATGCATGATAAAAAAAATTTAGTGATTTACACCAAGTATTTGATTCAATTTACAGTAGTGTTAAGCTATTTCCTTGCTCCTCCTCCTCCTATTTCAATGGACAACTTTATCTGAAGGAGAAACCATTACTCACCACATGCTTATGTGGATAGGATTAGGCCCCACAATTTCAAGTAGCACTGGAAACACTACAGAGCAATAGATTAAAGCTTGGCCAATACTAACTGTATAACTAGGAAGCTCAAGGAAACTATCATGAATATCACGTAATTGGGTTAATAACAATAAACTCTTATTTTCCACATGAATGGTCAAGAAAGTAAACTTATATTGATAATTGATAATAATTCACTAAGTCAGTTTTTTAAAATGTATTTATACTGTTTTATTTCTTACAAAGCACATATTTCTGGGACATGTTTCACATCAACCTTATATGATAACTTATTATTAAGTTCTTTGATAGATATTCCCCTTTCTAATTGTTTAGTCTAAAATCATTTTCATCCTGAGTAACTTTACTCCTTCCTGTTCTCCAAATGCTGAATATTGCAACTAGGTGGAGCATTTTTTACTTTTGAGCATCAAATATATGACACAAAAGACAAGCATCTATGATTATATGAGCATAGACTATTCTAACATTGCGGTAGTACTGTATTACATTAGGAGTACTGACAATCTTTTCATTATCTTTAACATGTGCAAAGCATTTAACACACAAGGCTTCATTTCAGCTTCACAACAGCCCCTATTCAACACTTTTCTTTTAGTGCCTTGTCTAAATATGGTTACCGTCAAGGGCAAGATCTGAACCCGGACCTTTCCCATTCGAGCCTGCTACTCTGTGTGCTACAGCACACACTGCCTCCATTTCAGTGCAGGCCTGAACCAGATTAAAATATAATTGGGAAATATTTAACAAAAATAATTATGAATATAATTGCATACAGATAATATACTGCCTATAAGCATGGCCCTCACAGGATGATATACATCCTGCTAATATCATCTCCATTCATTCTCTTGCCTCTAGAAAGCAAGAGTCAAATAAGTATCATCAAAATCATAAAGATCATTGTTGACAATGATCACTTTAAGATGATGTCGCAAGAAGAGCAATTCATTTATTAAGACATATTAAATGCATCTAGTTATGATGAAGTTTTGTGTTGGAAACTGAAATATTAGACTATCTGAACAGAAAACACGATTCCAAAAATTAAGATGACACTAACAAGGTTAGTATCTTTATTATGTAGGCCAAGGTTCTCAAACTACATCTGAATCTCATTTTCTTCCGTACAAGAATTCTAATAAACATGAGCTCTAAATTTTCTTCCTAAATAACGCAAGTGAATTTCCTAAAAAAGGCTAGCAAAATGAAAGTGATTTCACTATTTTCACTTAAGGCAAGTAAATAAAATTATAGGAGGGAAAAGTCAGGAAAAAATGAAAAAAGAAAAAAAAAAAGTTGAAATGTAATTATGGGATCAACAACTTTACTCCTCCCCTTACACTACTAGTTATGCTTCCAGTAGGCATTTTACACTAAAATGTAACAACTTTCTCCAAGTAATTCTATCTCCTTAGCCAGCATGATATAGATAGAAAAGTGCTGGATGGATATGGAGTTAAAGCCAGTCATCTTTCCAACCTAGGCTCCAATGTGCTCATCTGTAAAATGAGGGGATTGACTAGATGACCATTATTAACTTTTGTTATTAGCTAAAATTTAGTTTCATGACATATGGTATGGGACACAAACATTTTTATGATCTTCCTGCTCCAGCATTGTTTCTTCACTAGTAGCCATCTATCCTCAACTTCCTAAAGGAGAATGACTTTGACATTAATGTGTGCTTGGCAGTCAAGATTTTTTTATAAACAGATTTTATGTTGGGAAACAAGGAAATTTGACACGGAAACTTAGTATCCAGAAGAACAATAACAAAACAAACAAAACCCCCCAATATTAACAGAAAATTAAGTATAATTTTAACAGATTAAGAAAACTATGGCATTGAACTGTGAAATCAGCACAATGGCAACATTCTACTAAACCAAAAACAATGTTATCAATTATATCCTTTTCTGTTGTTTGAGTTAATAAAATTTGCTGCTAGTTATGAAATACAAGGAAAGAAATGAACCTATATCAAATCAATCAGTTTAAGCATAATTAATTTGTCAGTTGTTTTTTGATAATGTTAGTAATCTAACATAAGATTAAATGAGGTTTGACAGGATGAATAGATATTTCCTTCTTGAATCAAACTGAAAACATTTAACTAGAGTGTGAGAAAGGGGTAGGAGGGAAGCATTTTATTTTTACTATTGAGGAGTTATTACTTCAATATTAGTAATATAGTTTAAATTGTAATTTACTATACCAATTCCCATGTGAGGTGATTTATACATAGTATTTATTTTTTTTTTCTTAAAAGGAAAACTTACCTTTTTCAGTTCAAATATAGCCTCAGACACTTACTAATTGTGTGACTATGGATGCCACTTAACCCTGTTTGCCTCACAGTTTTCTGTAAAATGAGCTGGAAAAGGAAATGGCAAACTCCTTCAATATCTCTGACAAGGAAACTCCAAATGCTTCCAGTATAGTCATTTCACACTATATCATATCAACCAAACAAGCAGGGCATAAAATTTTGGATTCTAGTTCTGAAACAGTAATGTTCTGATAGATGTTAGTGCTTAATCAGCCATGAAATTATTCAAAACCCAATCTAGACAATGGCACATGGTCTATAAAGAAGGTCCGGGGGATTTTATACATAATTTTTTGACTTCCAACTTACAAAGGGACAAACATGAACTGTTAAAGTGCTTGCCTATGACCAACTACTCTATCACATAGATACAGTTAATAGAGGTGGGAATATCTGAGCAGTTAATGGGTTCAAAGAATCAGGCCAGGAAACCTTAGCTACTGATCCTTCATGAACTCTCCTAAAGAAGCAATACTGGAAGGCAATGATTTTATTTATAGCATCCCTAAAACAATCCTACTTCAGGCAGTTAAGTCTAACTGGGGACAAGAACATTTTTCAGTATGTGGTTTCCAAACCTTAATTTGAAGGCATACTGTTGCATAGGATTGCCTCATGGTTGGTTAGTTTGTCTGAACATAGCTGGGGCATAAAGAAAAATTCCTAATGGTTCCCCTTAAAAAACAAAGAGCCACAGTATAGAAGGAAGAACAGTGGATTTGAAAACCTAGACTTAAATTTGAACAGTTTCTTTTAACTGTATGAAGTCTTAATTAAGTTAAATTATTTTTTTGCCATTTCTTTAATTGAAAAATGACCCAGTGGAATGCTGTGAATCCATACATTCAAGAAAACACAAAGTGCAATGTAAACTCTGACTTGCCAAGAACATTTTAAAAATCCTTCCAATTAATAATGGTACTTGTCAGAATAATATAGTGATGTGGGAATGTGGCTTCAGTAACTTCTAGACATTAGCATTAGCTAATTTGAGTTGTAATTGCTTCTATTAAAAAGTGGCACAATTGATTTTTACAGAGATTTGAAATATATTATGCTGCTGTTCTCAAAAAAAAAAAAAACTTGTTAAGGCAGTTATAGCATATTACATTTACTCTCTTCAATCATTTAGTAATTTTAATAATTTGAGTAATTTTACTCTTTTTTTTAATGGGTACATTTCCTCAACAGATAGGAAAATTTAAAATCCTGGATTTGGAAGGGTGGAAGAACCATATCCTATAATCATCTTTTTATCATAAAATTTATCACTCAACTACAACTTTACTTATGATTATGCAACAGATTAAAGGAGGCTTAATTTTTTCAGTGACAGCCTATCACAATTAAGTATGTAGAAAGTTCTTTTTAAATGAAAAGTGAGAGACAAATAGGATAGTTCTTAAAGCAATAATTTTAAAAAACACCTAACAAAATAAGTTCAAATTACTTCAGCAAGGAAAAAAATAGGAGATTAAAAAAAAAAAAAAACTTTTAAAGAAGGAATTTAACCATTTTTATAGTTGAGATCAATTTAAAGATTTTTGGGGAAATTTCCTTCCAAAAGTCTAGGCAGAATCAATCTTACAAATGCCTCTTTTTTAAAAAATGCCTCTTAAAAAAAAAAAAAAATTGAAAACAAAACCAAAAAAACTACAGGTGATTTTATGGTAAAAACAAATAGGAGAATGAGATTTCACCTAGCAGAACAAAGCATATTGTACCTATATATTAAAAACTCTTATTAAGAGAGTTCCAAAGTGAGCCAAGTAGTCTAAAAATATTACTGAGTAAGCATTTTACTAAAACTTTAAATTACTATATAGATGTACTTGAATAATGTTTAAGATTTTACAAATAGGTTAAGAATCATAGAAATTGAAAAATGGAAGAAACCACCTAAGTCATTTGTCCCCTCTTGACATGAAAGGCATCTTCATTGACATTGTATTCACTTCTGTTTTAGACAGTGTATGGAAGCAATGTCCAGAAAGGGCTAGCCAAATTCTTTTCATGGTTGCTCATTCATCTTTGTAGCCACCTGACATTCAATCCTCAGCTTTGGCTCCAAGAAATGCTAGCATGTTTAGCAGCCACACCACAGTAAGCCATCTCTCCAGATGCAACAAGGCTGAGAATACCCATCAGGCTTCAGGTGAGTTGGCAGAAGATATCATCTACTCTAAGCATGTGAAGACTTCCTCTGGGGGCAAGTGCTGTGGAATGCTTTGAGTTCAAATAGTGAAGATGCCAACGGTCATTCTTCACATCCTGGACTTCTGTCTTTCCACAAACTTTGGACTTTGTGCAACTGTTTCATTTAAATCGAATTCACAAACAAATCCAGATCTCGCACAGTGGATTTCCAAATCCTCCAACTAATCTTCACCAAAAGGTCAAAGTAAAGGGGTCCTCCCTCCTCTGGATCTTCTCTAGGTTTATATAGGGCTGGAACTCTGAAGAAGTCTACTTGAAACAAGGATACTTACAACAAGATGTTAACTCAGTGGAATTGATGAGATGATGGTTCTCTAGTTCACACATACACAGTGTGCTATAATGACGTAATCATGCCGAAGTATTTAAGGGCTGAGGGCTGGAAATGAGACATTCCATGTTTGACTATCCTCCTGGTAGCTCTCCTGCCTCCTGCACTCCTCCAATAAGATAAAGGCTGGTCTCAAGGTCCTCTAAAAGGCTAGCCTGAACATTACATAGGTTATTGACGCTCTTCATCGTTATGTCCAGAACCAAATATGGCTCAGATGGGAGCTGATAACAGATCACTACTGAGGACCAGAGAGGCATGCACGTGTTGGGACACACTGGGCAGAGAGAACCAAGCCTGCAACCAGGAAGGCCTGGAATCACATCTACCCTCAGATGCTTCCTGGTCCTTCACCCTCTTTGCCTTGTCTTCCTCATGATAAAATGAATTGGGGAAGGAATTGGCAAATCACAGTAGTGTCTTTGCCAAGAAAACCCCAAAAGAGCCCTAAAGAGCAGACTGTGGCTGGAAACAACCACTAGGCCAAAATGACAGTGCTGCTCAACCTCACACTGCTGATTTATACTGAGCTTGGATCTAGTAACATCACCAGATTATTTTTCAGATTACTCACTCCACATGGCTAAGCTTTCCTAATCTCAGACTTGTGAAGCTGAGTTTAAGATTTACATTCTTCTCCCATATTGATTTCCAATTTGTCAGATTCATCTCAATACTCTAGCCTATTCAGACCCTTTCTATAATCCGTATGTGAAACTTTTTATCTTCCAGAAAACCTGCAGGTTTGAAGACACAATGTTACATAGTATAGGGACACCAAATACAAGTACCTGAGCTTGGAAAAAGTTCTTCTAACAATTTGAATGATGAATAACAACTTTGAGTTTGGCCACTCACAATTTCTGGAGCCATCTAATCTTATAATCTACATCTTTGGGTCTACTTAATAAAATTATAAATAATAGCCTTGTGAAAAAATTTAAGGCTAGTCTGGCAGGAGGGGTTCTTGATGAAGCCATCCTGAAAGCTCTATAAATGACCATTTCTTTTTCCAAAGCTCACCAATTATCTTTAATTTTCTCAGGAATCGAACTCAAGCTCACCTGCCCACAATCAGAAAAAAGGGTCATCATTTACCCATCAAGTCTTGAGACAGTACATTTTCCATGATCCTCCAAACATCAACAACAAAATTATGTGACAACTACTATATATTCTTGTTCCTTTCTTTCTGTACCTGAGCACGGAGAAGGTGACTTGAACTCAGAAAGAGCAAATGGTTGCCATTTATTTTTCTGGGATATCAACTCCCTTTAAGTCAGTATTGTGATCATGAAGGGTACTAAGCCCAGGAAACAGCAATAATGTCCTGTCAGCCCAAGCAGAAGCCTTGGGCCTTCTAACCCTGTATGAGATGGCACCACCCTCACATGGTTTGCTCGGAGTGGTCAGAATTGTTCCCCTGTGTCTTCCTCATTTAATTTTTCAGATCCATCTTCTGATCCATCTTCACATCCCTGGCTCAGACCAGGTATCTTTCCTTCTCAAACTCTAGAGGGGGTGACATGAAGGCATCATCGTTTCCACCTGAGATCCCAGGGAGACTACTCCCTTTGTATTTCCCTACTTTGTAAAAAGATTGTAAAAGATTAAGTCAAGAAGTTATTAAACTGTTCTACTCTTGAAAGAGTGGGTTCCAGGACTAAATAATGCTTCTGCTAGACTTGAGAACATAGAATTCATTCATTTCCTATTTCCTTTTTCTTGAGGGGTTGCAAGACCCCTGTAGCGAGCTGTCGTCTCCAGAAGCTGCCGGATCGCTCTCTGGGAAGAGATCTGCTGTGTCTACTCAAATCTTTCAGACAGATTCTTCTTCCTGTAGTGAACCGTTGTCTCCAGGCAGTTGCTGTTAACTCTTGTCCTTAGAAGTGACTTCCCTTCCTGCAGAGAGCCCCGTCAAGCCTGATGCAATTCAGAGTCTTCTCCTCTTCCTGGAGTGCTGTCCTCTTTATCCTCCCAGAGAATGGGCGTGGGGTAATGCAAGGGCTTCTGGGAAGAACCACTTCAGCCAATGGGCTTGCTCCTTCTATCAAGTCAACCTGAGTTCTCACCTTGTAATTGTCCAGAAAACCTGAATTCTCACCTTGTCACTGTCCAGACAACCTCAGTTCTCACTTAGTAATCCTAACAGACCCCAGATAAAACTATGCTGTAAAACTTTACTGGTCACCAACCCAATTGTTTTTTAACCATGCTCACCCTGGTTTTGGTTCCTAAATTTCTTTAGGTGAGCATGCCTTCTTAATAAGATGCCACTTCTTCCCACATATTCATGTGTCTTGTTGCTTTCGGACAGATGTACCCATATGCAACTATACATATTCAGTGAATCCTAATGAAATCACACTTGTCTCTCTGAGGACTTCTTGCTCTGTGGAGATTTGATCACTTTCTACTTGTAAGTATTTCTACTTAAGTATTTTATACAAAACCACACAGCCCTAACCCTAATATCTTCTTGGATTTCTGGGGCTGTTTTTGTAAAGCCTGGAGAACAGGGGTTGGGGGTGTGACATTCACCTTTACCTATGATCTATCCAAAGGGATTGGGAGAGGACTAATTATTCTAATTCTTACTAACCTCAATTCTTTATTGGATCTGGTTCCTTAAAACCCAATGGCAAAGGCCTGGGCCTAGAGGAAGAAAACAACTGATAGTTCTGTCTCAAGGATAGCAAAGGAAGCAGCAAGCTGGGCTTAAGTGGCAAAAAGTAGTCTCCAATGTCACCTCTGAACACTGGGCACAAGCCACTTGTTTCTACATCTTTAAAATGGAGACTATACTTATATGATGCTCTAAAAAGATAACATGTAGAAACACTCTGCTTAAAAATACAATGGTATAATTAAGGGGAAAAGCCTCAGATTTAGAATCAAAGGGTCTCTACCCTTCAGCAAATCCTGGCCTAGAATGACTCCTGAGATTTTTCCTACTGAAACCATAACTGTGATTTGAAAAGTCCACAACCAAGAGTTTCATAAAGTCTGTACTTTCCTAGATACTATGAATATCTAGAATTCACACAGTAAACAATATTTATAATTGTACAGTAAACTGAGTTTCAACCTGGTCTCTCATTTCTCTTAGTACAGAATTTCTTCTTTTTGTTTTTAAGAAGAGCAACAATCCCAATTTTTGACTAGTAATAGTGAAAATAGAAAACACAATGTTTAGTCTAAAATCACTTATACTTAGCTTTAGGTATGTATTTTTGCATTTATGTATCTAATGAAGAGAAATCAGTTATAAGGGTCAAATAAGATGCAGTGTCTTTGTAATTAAATTGCTCTTTTATTATTGTTTCAAGTCATACCAAAAATCTGACTAGCTTTATGAAGATTTGGAAAGTTGTCTAACCTGCCTTTTTAATCCTATCCACTCAACTTCTGACCCTTATTTCATGGTAGGAACACACAATATATCTTAAGCCTAACTTGATCAAAGAAGCATTCGTTCTTAATTCTTAATTCATTTCTGTTTGTTTTCTACATCACAATTATTTTTATGCAATACATATTAATGCTTTAGTATTTAAATGACAAAAGCATTTTAAATTACCTCTGACTCATTATAAAGCTAAATTCCTTTTATTTTGTTATCTATTATAGCTAAGCCATAAAAAACATTTGATTTGTTCTACTTTGTAGGAATATTTAAGACTGACAAATTTCTCTTAAGAATACAAATAATGACAAATATACATGCTAACGTAAGTAAATGACTTCATATTTAGAGTATCTTAAGAGAACACTAAGAGGATCTTGAATTTACAGTTTTAAATACATAACCCTTTAAGCAAAGTTCAGCAAGACAAAAACCAGTTACCAAAAGCTGAGTTTGATATAGTCAGATTATTTCTAAAATTTTAAATGAGGCTCCTATTTGACTCCAGGGGAAAGAGGGGAGGAAAAGCTAAGATATCAAGACTACAGAACCATAATCGTGTAAGGTAAAAAGAAGAAAGCCTTTTTTTAACCCATTTCCTTCCAGTAGTATTGTATAAAAAAAGAAGCAAGCTAGTTTCAGTGACAAAGACAGTCTAACAATAACAAAACATTTAAATTACAAGCAGCCAGGTGCCTATGTAGAACCCTGCAACTGGTATAAATCTGACTTCTGACATGGCCTAGATGTGTGCCTCAAGTCCCTCTTCTGCAAAAATGGAGGGAATCTTAACTAGTTGCTATTATTATTATTAGGTGATTTCAGATCTTTGAATATTCCTCAAGGTGGCAGTGCTATGATTTAGGTATGTAGGACAGGTCAAGTATCGCTTGTACATAATTTATATAATTAACTTAAAGATTGATTTTTATCTTCCAATGATGACTCCTCTTATTGGAGGACTGATTTAGATTGGGAGGAAGTCTGATTTTATAAAAGTTGTAGCAGCTGACGAACTCTGAAGCTGAAATATTCCATCAGGAAATATAGACTAGAATGCCAGTTCTGCTATTTGCATCTCACCTTTCTGGTTTCTACTTTACTCAGTCATGAAATGTGAGCAATTACACTACTTTACAGCAATGCTGAGAGAAAAGTGCTTTAACTTCTATGATCTAATATGGGATCCTTCTAAAGATCTCTGAACTACCTCCACCAATTAAAAAAAAAATAACCATGTACTTATTATCTTTTTTTAACCCATGCCTTCTATTTAACCATCAACTTGATGGAAAAAATAAGGCCCCTTTAATTTTCTTATCTGTCTTCTAGTATCCCTTTCAGTCCTACTTATTATTATATAGTGTAGACAGGCATGGTGAAAAAAGACAACTTAAAAAAAATAGCACCTACTATATGGTGATATGAAAACTAAATTTTGCAAAGTTAAAAAATTAACTGAAAAGGATCAAGTACTATTTAGTAAAATAGGAATTCTGAGCAGATTCAATTTTGAACTACTTCACATATTAACTGAGTTAACACTCAATAATGAATCTTTCAATTCAGCTTAATGTTTATATCATTCTCCATGTTGGGGAGTTGAAGAGCTCCCAAAATTTTTTAGATTAGTGTTGTTGATATATAAGTTTAATGATATCACACAATACATGACAGTGCTCTACTAAAGGCACTATTTATTTTATGGTGCAATTAGTTGTAAGGATTCTGAGTTCATAAGAACCCTTATACATAGCAGGCACCAAATAATAAAGTATTTTGATAATGTTAAAAGAGTATCTTTTTTGAAGACTATGTAGCCTTTTTTTTTCTTAAGTATGTGAGGAAATATATGAATCAATCTTATAGAGGCCTCTTATACTCAATAATTTATCCAGCATGTTCTAGGCTCCAAAATTATTTAACTGCTTTTTCTATGCTTTGGAGCTAACATTTGTAAATACCTCTTTCTCAAAGTACTAAATTCCTTGATGGTTATATTCAGTACAAGCACATAAAATTTTTTTTGTGACTGTAAATTGAAGCTATCAGAATTTGAAAACGCTACGTACGGATGAATTCTTCCATTTAAGATTACATTCATATAGACAGTATTTCAGCTCACAAATGTAGTTTTCTTCAAAACAACCTATCAGAAAGACCTAAATTTTCAAGATTTGCAACATAATTTTTAGACAGACTACCCTATAAAGGTAAGCTTAATAACAACCATATATATGAGAGAAAGAGATGAGTAAGAGAGAGAGATGATGTAGTAGTAAAAGTACAATAGAAATTTAGGAATCTGTTTACTTTCTAAAAAGATGAGATACTCTAAGCTATAAGTAAGGGCACCTTTATTTCTACTAAGCACAGTATTATATCTTGTTAAAGAAGGCCACTGCAATTAGCCTTTAAAGTACAAAGCCTTGGAATATTGATTATTCAAGAGGCTGGAAAGAATCAACACCCTAAAGTAAAAACAATTGCTGTATTAGTTCAATTGCTACTAAATGATTATATGTTTACTGAAAATTGTCTCATCATTGTGACATTTTTTCCTACCAAAAAATTAGTGAAACTTAGAAAGTTTCGTTTCATTTTTAAAAGATTTTGGCTTTTTATGATAGGGACTACAGGATTTCAAGGAAAGATCAAAGTATTAGAAATTAAAGAAATTTTATTCTTGATTCCTATTCTGTCACTTACTAATTATGTGACCCTAGAGCCACTTTCTTCATAAATCCCAACAAAAAGAATATTTCCAAATTGATCTGGTCATATACATTAAAAAATACTCCTGGATAGAATTTGAGAGAGGAGGGGAGAGGAGGGGGATATCTAAGGAATTATAGAATATTTCCAGAATAAAAGAAAGAAATTTTATTGCAAAATAGAAGTTAACCATATTTTCATTTTGAAAACTACTACAGGTAATAATATATTTGCTACATAATTTCACATTCAGTATTTCAGAAGAATTATCATAAAAATACTAAAATCTAATATCCATGTTCCACAGAAATTTTAGAACTTGTAAGTTTCACTACAAAATACAAGCAAGATGAAATGCTATTTTTATAAGACAAAATTATCTTTTGGGGAAACAAAAAATACTTATTATTCTGAGGGATTTCTAAATTTATTTCTGAAACATTATATAAAAGATTTCATAAACTAGGGAAGAGAATAAGACAACTAAGATTCCTTTTAAGTCCCTAATGGTTATCATTTTATATCAAAGAAGACATATGAAACACCTCAGGGGTTTTCAATTTAGGAAAATCCACTGGGTTTTCTTCATTTCAGACTATAAATACCTATCCATTGGGGGAGGGGTGGGCGGCAGCAGAACACCCAATAACTTGAGATCACATAGTAAAAGGAACTTAAAGCTCCTAATGACGAAAATGAGTCATAAGCAAAGTGCTTTTTTAAAAGCTTTGCTTTAAAAAATATTTTTATAAATAGGCTTCCTAGAATTAAGTAGATTGTATAGGGAGGTTTCCATGTGTTTTAATTAATGCCTAAGTTTGTACTGTGGATAGAAAATCCTTATTAACAGTGAATGTGATGACATTAAAAAACAGTTGCCAATACAAGGTTTCACTTATTTTTACTTCTTTGATGCACATTAGCATAACAAAAATACTGTCTTTAGTTCCATAAAACAAAGGATCATATATACCAAGTACTTAAATTATTTTCCATAAGTTTTTATTATTGTAAATCTAGCACTATATTCTTAGTTATACCGTAGGTTCAGTTTGTTCATTAAAAGTCATCTCAATACAATAACATCAGGTATAATACATAAAATCTAATCCATTATGTCTTACCAATTTTATGACCTGATGAGACACTCTTGTGGACAACATTTCAGTCCTTAGAAGCTAGAATAACCCTCCAACCATGTGAGGGCATCACAACTTTTAAACTTTCGGCTTTCGATCATTATTATGTCACATTCCTCCTCCGATGCTGAACTCTAAAAAAAATTCTAGCAAAGAGTTTAAGTAAATAAATGTTTTCATCAAATAGCTTTAAAATATTTTATATAGCAATGCTTTTATGTTTTTAACATGATTACACAACTGACATTTTTAAACTTATTTTTTAAAATGTAAAAATAATTTCATATTTGACCTGGAAACAATTCAGAATTTCAACATGGACCTAGAACACTAGTTAGTAGATATGCAAGTAGAAACCAAACTGTTCCAAAAGTTCTAGGTTCATAATCCTGATACTATTCATTAGATGCAATGCAGTTAATTGGCCATAGCCAGCTCTATAGCCCAGTAAAAAAGGCATATGAGTTCTATAATGGGTGAACTGGACAATAGCACAAACTTGTTTTCAATTCACAATGATCATTAAGATAGGCAAAATGAGTACTATGTGAACTATATATTATAGTCCATTCCATTTATATGAGCACACCATAGCTACCTTTTTTTTTTTTTTTAAAGAAAGCTTAATGGTGAGACAAAGAAAATAGATCTCTAATTCTGATATTTTGATTTAGATTTCAAAGTTATTTCTTTGGTGTAGGTACACTCCACTAAGGTAGCTCACAAGCCTTCTTTGCTTTAAATGGTCTTGTTGAAGCATGTATTAACTAAAATCCAATGTCTATCATTTAGTGGCCAATCTTCTAGTGATAAACCTGGCTAAAATCAATAAAGCTATTCCTACTATGTTCAGGCCAGACCATGGATGGACTTGTACCTGACGCCATTCTCTGTGCTGGTAGGACCTGCCAGAGCTTGCACTCTTCCATTAGCATAGATAGCCTTGAAGATTGCAGTCACCTCCAGGCTATGATGAATTACAGGAGGCCTTTAGGAGAGGGGTCTTTATATGAGGAATATGAAAAAAACAAACAAACATTAAATGCTTTAATGCATATCTTCCATCATTTACATAATTTAAAATCTCATAGCTATAGGCACACGTTTACACTGTGTATTAGGTAGTGTCATTACCAAGTGAGGTGTTTTAGAGATGCTTTAATAAGGGAAATTAATTTAAGTGAAACATCTTTTTTTAAAGTTACTTTTAAAAACAGCATCTTCAACAGGACATTTTCTCTACAATTCTTGAAGGATCCAACAATAAGTTTCCCATCAAGTCACATTTAATTTTGATTGCAAATAATGTATGTGTATAGAAAACCCATTAAAATTTGCAGGCTTTTATAATTTAGGTTGAAAATTGACAGCAGTCAATGATACTAGAATGCATTAACATGGAGGATAGGGGCAGTTAAAGAGAAAGCACTTTTTAAAATGTAATACAAGAATTACTGAATTTGGGTATAAAGTAATAACTAACTACTGTAAAAAAAAAAAAAAAAGGGACTTTGTAGTCAGGTCAGAGATCTCAAATACTGGGATACTTGTATTATGTAGATTTTAACTGGGAACTGGATTTTTCTATTACATATCTGTTGTAAAAGATGGCTCTGACAAGAAGAAATCTCCCAGAACAATACTTAGGAGTCTATTTACTTTACCACCTAAAAATAGCTTTTTTTTCAATGTAATCTCATAACACATCTGAGTTCAATGAATAAATTTAAACAAGTATACAATTTTACTCTGCCCTCTAACAAAGCAAAGTCAAGTAATGTGGTCACCTGGTGAAGGCAAAAATCCATAACCTGATGTGGATATAATTCTAAATTGTGTTCTGTGTTGCGGTACCAACATCCTCCCGTATCCCTGAAGAGAGACTATCTCAAAGTCTGTTTGCTACAAACCAAAATTATGTCCTAGAGAAAAAAGCTTATTGTCATATATTCATATGTGGAACAAGTCCCATGAGGTACAGAACCCAGCCATATTCACAAAGGTGATCTCACACATTCTGAAACATGTTTAATGCTGGTAATTTGCTTGTCAGCAGGGCTTTGATGAACTGGTCATCTAAAAAAGGGCAGACTGGCTGACCCTTTGCTAAAAGGCCCCTCAACAAAGAAAAGCATTGTTTTGTAAATGCTTAGGAAGCCTATGGAAGGCAAACAGAACAGAATAGCCTTGTAAAGCAAATTCAGTGATTCTGTGTATTGGGGGGAGGAGGGGAGGGCTATGATTGATTCTAATACACCAGTGAAATGGGCCTTATGTATGTCTAGATAAATTTAAAGTTAAATGTATATAAGATTATTTGAAAATATTACTTTCCTGGTGGGTGCTTTGAAATTAGTTTTAATATATGTATACTTAATATTCCTTTTTGACAATAATATAGCAAGTCCTCAATTTTTTGGAAGTTGAGAGTGAAACTAAGTGCTTAAGAATGGTGCATTATAATAAACTGAAAATTAAAGAAGTTCAACCCTCAGTTTACAAAAATTTCTACTAACAATAACTTTCTGACTATAACACTAAGATCAGGATATTGCAGTTTTGCAAGGTCATCATCAGAATATATCCTGGAAATTAATTTTATTGGTGCATCTTTTCACATTGATCAGAAAGATTTCAAGCTACAATTTCACTAGTATATTTTTAAAAGGAGGTGGGGAGTTCATTAAACTTAATACCAAGTAGGGTAGGTAAGACTGTTTCTTGACTATTATTTGTGCTAGCTGGGGTCCTATTTTAACCAAGATTTCACAATAAAGAGGGCTGAGTTTACCTTACCTTAGAAATTAATTTCTTCAAAGTTAAGATTTAAAATTTTCAGCTACCATTAAAATAAAACAATATTGTCGTTCAGTAGTTTTTCAGTTGTGTCCGACTCTTAGCAAACTTGATAATATCAATGATACTGTCTGCCATTCCTTTAATGGCTCATTTTATAGATGACAAAACTGAGGCAGGGTGAAGTAACTTGCCCAGCGTCACACAGCTAATTAATATCTGAGGCCAGATTTGAATCCCGAAAGATAAGTCTCCTGGACTCTTAGGCTAGTATTCTATCCAGTGAGTCACATAGCTGACCTCTTCCCACATAATAAACATGTCCCCTCTGATTAAACTCTGGCTGCTTGGGTACTTTTTTTTTTTTTTTTTTTAAAGAGAAACTGTTAATTTATCATCAAGTACAAGTGCTTTAAATTTTTTATAGTTTATATCTTTTATTCAGTTAGTCTGAAGTAGTAAGGTTTACTGTACTGGAAAGGGAAAAAGGATCGCTACTTTCTCCCCCTTTATGTTTATCCAAAATGATCTCTAATATCTAGATAAAAATGAGAAAGAATTCCCAAACAAGCTTTTGATAATGAACTTCCCCCCCCAAGACAGATCACTGGAAAAATTGAACACTTAAGGTTTCAATTTATGTAAAGACATATTTTCAGTTGAAATGCACACAAAATATTAATAGGGAGAAGCAATTAAAAGAAATTCTCACATATCCAAGTGAGATCTATGCTTTTAAGATGGCACTCAGGTGGCATAAGATTGATTTTTCCACAATTATCTTAATACCTGCTGGAGGACTATTACCTCTTCCTTTACTCCCCCCAATTTTTTTTTTTTAAAATAAACTTATATAAGTACTTTCACAAAAGGTAAAAGCCACAATCAGACTGAAAAAGATTTTAATTCTATTATGATTTTAGGAATGCCTATCAATATATTTGGACTCTATTGCTGAGTAAAGATGATTCTTGTAAAAGGAAATCTTAAGTGGTGAGTTTTGAGTGTATTTCACTCATTGGCCAGGGTTCGAAGGCCTGGTTATCATAAGCCCTTATATATTTAAGATTGAAGAAAAGTCACTCTGAAGCCTTACCAGGGACATAGCTTCCCTTACCATTTGTGGACACAGCAAAATCATTCCCTATCTCTAAATAATTTAGACTCATGCCTTTTAGTCCTTTACTATAAAATTTCAATAATATTTATCCTGTGCCAAAAATAAAATAGAAACCCACTGGAATTTCTGGAGGCAGTTGTCTTTTAAGAAACATAGTAGTCAATTAATTACAAAGAAATTCTGAGCGCTGAAAACTTTTAGTAGTTGGGAATTAAACTAGTCTGACATAAATTGCTTGTTTCTTGAGGTTATTTAAATTCCACAATCACGGATTTCTGTTTATCTGCATTAAGCATTTAGCTAACAGATATGGCTTAGATCTACTAAGTCCTGCACTGATTCACAAATGAGTTGCAACTTGATTTGCAGGATTCTAAGGACTGGATAAATATTCAGAAAACGAGAATGTTAAGAACATCAATCATTGTAAGTCAATATTTACCATTTTAAATATTCAGTTCCCACTCTTGCTCCCCAAACTTTTTGTCCCTCCCTCAAAATGAGGCATGGACTTCTTTCCTTTCTAAATAATGCCTTTTTTGGTTACCGATTTTTAGCAGCAGTGGTCTTGAACTGAGAGCAACTCAATAAGTGTGATGTTTAAATTACAGGATTGGAACAAGAAAGTAAGAATATCTATGACGTTTCAGCTAGTTCAGGCTGTGGTTTAGAAAATACAAATTTGGTCCCAGTCTCAAAGTGACGTGTGAGGGATTTGGGTTTTGCTTTTGTTTTAGGTTCAGGTTCAGGTTAATTTTGGTTTCTGCTTCCTGGTCCACATTTTTTTTTTTTTTTTTTTTTTTTTTTTGCTGAGGCAATTGGGGTTAAGTGACTTGCCCAGGGTCACAGTTAGGAGGCATTAAGTGTCAGATTTGAACTGACTTCAGGGCTGATGCTTTATCCACTGCACCACCTCACTGCCCCGAAATATTAAATATTCTCATATGTTCATATTAAGTGAACATAAGTTTGGGTTTCATTCCAATGTTAGTTTTAAAAGATTCAACATCCCTGAAATTAACACAGTGGGACAGGGAGAGTGCTGTTTGTATTTGGTTCACAGCTTTGGTCAAATTCCTATTTTAAGGCTATTTGCAACTGGTCCCTACCTTTTCAGCTCTGAGGAAAAATCTTTATTATTGGAGACACTATGCTCTCCAGAAAATACACCTACCAGTTATCACCTTCCTATGAAGTCCCTGGATCACTGATGTTTATTTCAAGATGTTTAGAGTTATCAACAGCCAGTTTATGTCTCACATAGGACATATCTAGGTCCTCCTGACTGGCTGGCAATTGTCAATAGAGTCATCACAATGCTAATTCTTAAGACAGAGAGGATTGTGGAGGAGGGGGAGAATAAGTCCCTATTACTGGAACTATTAATTGTTTGCAAATAATCTTACTTGTTCCTCACAACTATGGGATATGGGTGATATACTGATTTTACACATGAGGAAAGTGAGGCAAACCGAGGTAAAGTGATAGGCCCAGGGTCACACAGCTTGTAAAGGTGTCTGAGGAACAGATCTGAATTCAGGTCTTCTAAAGTTCAGGCCCACAGATTTATCCACTGTGCCACTACCTCAAGAATACAGACTATATAGAAATAAGAAAAAGATTTAAAGATGCTAAAAAGCCTAATTTGAGTGTGGTGTGGCTATGATATTCTGGTTTTAAAAGTAATCTTAATCCTTCCTAGGATCCTCAAAGCAACAGAATGACTTCGAGTGTTATAGCAAATCTACTCAAAGGCATCCATAAATTGCCAGTCACAACCAGATGGTAATTACTACACAAAACACAATGAAATATAAGGATACCTTGGCTTAATATTATTAGTTCCACCAAAAAAAAAAAAAAAAAAAAAAAGGTGCCATATAGGAGTAGTTGTCTCTGATTTGGAATTATGTGGATAGATGCAAAGCTGCCTCCTCCTCCCAGGTGGTGAACAAACTAAGACATTGTGGAAAGGAATTGGGTAATCAAACAATTACTAGGGGGACTAAGGGGAGGAGGAAATGTGATCAAGTCTTGAGGTCTCTGCAGTAGTGAAGCTAAATTGATGGAGGTCTGGATTAGGGTAGTACTTATTTGATTGAAAAGAGGATGAAGGTAATATGGGGAGAGGAGGGGAAGAGTCACATATTCTTTATCATATAGCCTATGAATCTGCCTGAGCCTATCACCTTCACCCTAAGATTCAGCAGCATTCCCTGTAAGGAATCTGTCAGACCACTAAGGTCCATAATCCTTATTTACAGATAAACAGGTAGAAAGAGAGTAAGTTATTTGCCTGAGATCAAGTGTTTAGAAAAAAGCCCTCAGATTTCAGAGTCTATCCTTTTTCCCCTCCCCAAATCTTTGTCTTAAATTGCCTTACTACTACTTTTAGAAATTAAAACAACCAACTATTGATCCAGTCAATCCTAGTGGACATCCCCCTTTTGTTCCAGGTTACTCATGCTATACCTCATTAACTCGGTTAACCTCAAAAGTGTTTTTGGGTGGGAGTATGAACTGGTCCAGCCAACCTGGAAATCAACTTAAAACTGTCCCCCCTCCCCCAAAAAACTAAAAAGTCATGCCATACCCTTTGACCCAGCAATACTATTACTAAGAAGGCCCCCATATGTACAAAACTATATATAGCACTTCTTTTTGTGATAGTAAAGAATTAAAAACTAAGAGAATGACCATTAACTGGGGAATGGTTTATGATTATGACAGAAAAGCTGAATGGGATTGATTTCAGACAAACCTGGAAAGACTTGTTTGAACTTATGCAAAATGAAAAATGAACAGAACCAGAATAAAATTTTATATAATTACAGCAGTATTTTAAACATCAATACTGAAAGACTTAGCAACTTTATTCAATACAATGACCAAATTTCATGATGAAAATGAATGATGAAAGGTGCTACCCACCTACAGATAGAAAATAGAAAATTTCACAGGAGGTGGAAGTCAGGTTAATTTAGTTAATGCAGTTTGCGTGACTGTATTATGGGAGTTTTGTTTTTCCTAGCCTTCTCCACAGGTGGGGAGGAGGAGAGAAAATTCAAAACTGAAGAAATAGAACTGCATTTTTAGAACAGCTCAACTAGTACTGAAAAAGGAGCTTGACATACACAGAGGGAAAAAAGAATTTCAGAATGGCAATCTGACTAGCTGATTGCAAATTCGAAGTTCTTTATTCTTTTATTTGCATGCCAGCTTCCAATAATCAAAGTCACAGAGTTGGGATATGGGATATTATTAAAATGGATGTATAGTTTAAAAAAATAAAACAAAATAAAATTTGTCTTTCATCAAACATCTTATTAGGACGTTCGATGAGTGTTCTAATGGAAGAGTTTTTATTCTGTTTTACTAATTCTCAGTGACCTTTCTTAGCCTGTTTGGAATTTCAAATACTGGGACTATGATTAAACTAGTATTATTTTTATTTTTAAATTACGATAGTGGCAAGACCTTTTAGATTAAAATAAAAAAATCTGAAAGATCTGACATGATTTTTTTCCAATATCAAGCCTTAAAAAAAAAAAAAATTCCCTTCAGATGACAGGTTAATCTTTATAAAATTCTGTGCTGGGGATCAAAGCTCTTCACTCAATCTTTGCTGCCTCAACACATGCTACTAGACAAAGAGGCAGAAACAGACACGTAGAGGAAGAGTCAAGTATTGTCACAACTTCTCTGGGCCTCATTAGTTTTGGAATGGATGAGTTTCAAGGTCCAACATCTATGATTCCTCAAATATGCTGCAATTTCCTTCCTTTGTTTAAACTGTTTACTGTGTTCCTAAAACACCCCTGCCTCCATTCTGCTGTTGAATTAGTACTTTTCCTTTAAAATCCAGTTCCATTCCCCATATATTAAAAAAAAAAAAAAACAAAACCAAACAAACAAACAAACAAAAAAACAAACCCAAAGATTTACTTGCCGATTTCTCTCCTTCCAACCTTTGCTCCAGATCGTTTAAAATGTTGCTGTGTATCACTCTACTAGGATGAAAGCTGCCTGAGGTCAGGGATTATGCCTCCTCATATGCTTGGCTGGGTAGGCATTTAACTATTGAATTAAAAAATACACTCACAATTGATTTAAAGACATCTCTTAAAAAGAGATTTCTCTCTCACATGTCAGACCACCAGCCTGTTAAAGCTAGAAGGGAACTTACTATGGCACAAAAATAAATTTACAAAATTTACTTTTCAATTTTGCTATTTTCCAGAGATACTTAAAATTAACACCCAACCATTTCCTAAGCAAAGTACTTAACTGATTTGACATAAGCTTTCTAGTTTAACTTAGTATTGAGGAACACACTAAGTGAAAGACACTAATTGAATGCAATTTTGGCTGTTAAAAATGCCAAGAACATGAAACAATGTCAAATAATATTACCACCTTCAGTAAGCTTTATCGATCTCCAGGTCCTAAGAGATTGGTGTTTGTCATTAAAATTACCACCAATAAATGGTATCTTTAGAAAAACAGTGTTAAGAAAATGTTCTAAAAGGTGGCATCCTATATGACTAACCCAGCATTTGGCTTAATGTGGAATGTCATCATTCCTTTCCCTTAATTTCAACAATAGCAAAAATGATTAGATAGTGTTTTAATTGCCTACACTGTGCAAGGCATTGAGCACTGTGGGTAAAATTTAGTATGTAAACAAGTATTCTCCTGCTTTACAAGTATTTAAGAGCATTTTGGAAAATTAGATAAATACTTTATCATCCAAGTTCTAGTTAGTTCTCACTTTTAGTCAAAACTACCTAATAGTTTGGCCCCTTTAGTCATTACCAATAGTCTCTACTAAAGGTAATATTTCTTTCTAATAACATTTGCTTCAATTGGGATATATAATGTACATGCATATGTACAACAGATGACTAACCCCTTGATTACTACACTGGGGGTTTAATATGTGCTAGTGAGTGCCAAAGGCAAGTTCAAGCAGCTGGTACTCATAAGACAAATTGCCTATTCCTTCTTGATGTTGAAGAATCAGGTATTCCAACATATGGAGACTAGCCAGCAGATTAATTCATGGCTAATGTTGAAAGAATACTTAAAAGAATATTTAATAACATGTTTCAATTTATCATCTAAAATAATAAATACAAATGAATCAAAACCCACCATTAACACCATAGCATTGAATTTTACAAAATTTAAGTTTTGCATAAGATTTAATATAAAATTTGTAATATACCCACTGAAGTCTTGTTTTGATGCTTCATTTTGATATATAAGTATCCTATACCAGTTAACACAAATTAATGTTTAAAAAGTGGCAAATTTTTCAAACACAGAAACTCACTATGGCAAAGTTGTGACCTGACAGTAAGGAAGCACGATATAACCACAGGCAGAAGCATTAAAGTTTAAGGTTACTACTATCCTTATCTATGCTACTCTTTAAATATATACTCCAGGGAATGGTGAAACAAGCAACCTACTATCTGTTATTTCTGAATTTCCTCAAGAGAAGCATTAACAACCCTTTGTTAATGAGGCTAAATAATTCTAATTTTCCTGAGGTATTCTTACAATTTAACTATGATCTTTTGGACCTTTAATTTAAGCTGCCCATCTGGTGGTTTAGAAAAAAACAAGTTTCTTCTTGTTCACAGTACAAGCTTACATTGGGTTTTACCTGCTAAGGTAAATGGGGTTTTTTGTTCCCTTATGATATTAGAAGTTTAAATTAATTCTGGAACATAAAGCAAGGCTAAGGTTGCATCTTGAATATCTTTCATATAACTTAAAGGGCAGACATAGAAAATCCAATCAAATATTGCTAAGAAATTAATAGGCTTATGTATTACTGAGACTTAACGTTTCCAAGGATGATAATCTCCTAGAGTGAACAACCCTATTAGTTATTTACTATTACAGATGACCTAGAACCACTATAATGCACAGTCTCAGACCTTTAGTCAGAAAGACTCATCTTCCTGAAGCCTACCCTCAGACTCTTACTAGATATGTGACCCTGGGCAAGCCACTTAACCCTGTTTGCCTCATCTGTAAAATGAGCTGGAGAAGGAAATAACAAAATTTTGGCAGTGTTTCTGCCCAAATGCAGTCAAAGAGTAGGCCAGGGCTAAAAAAATGACTGGACAACAAGCAATTTAGCATTTGATTAGAAAAGTAACAGCCTCACCTAGTCTCTTTTCAGGTGAAAGGCCTTTCCAAGGATTTGAATCAAGGAGAAAGAACAGATTTAACAAATGAAAATGAGAGGTTCAGCAAAACAGAAAGGTACAATGAATGGGTTTAAAGCTGCTTTCTTGGAACCCTTGGAAATGGGATGAGGGCATAGCTCTGGAAGAGCAGTAGACAGAGGTATTATAAGAGATGCCTGGCAGAAGACCACAAGAAGCCTTAACTTGGGCTTTTTAGGTATGCTTTAACACAGAAGAAACATAGGAAGCCATCAGAAAATGTCAAAAAAGGTGCCTCTGGTGGATAGGTGGTGGGTGGGGTGGGGTTTGAATTCTGGTAATTTGCTTGAGTTATTAAAGATGAGATATCAATGGAGCAAAGTCTAGTTTTTAAAAGATGTTCCCAGCTTGAGCTGGGTTTGATTTCTTAGACTGAATAAAGTCATTTTACAAGATCATAATCCTATCTCAATATTAATATGAAAAATTGACAGAAGAGAATCTGGGAAGAAAATTCATTTCTCAGATTTACTAAGGTCAAAACAGAGGAAAGAGAACAATCAAACTTCTGTCAATTTGTATTTATCTAATAGAATACTTTTTCCTGATAGCACAGAACATTCTAATAGTTCACTTAAGATTTTAAATATTTAAAATGTGATAAAAATAGTTAACTAAAAATCTGGATATGACAAGCTGAAAAATCAAAGCTATGGAGGAACAAGGTGACATAGGTAGAAGAACCCAGAAATGACAGGCAGGTCAGAAACATGACTATAACCTTATAAAGAAATTAGGTCTTTGTTATTAGAGCCAAAGTTCATTTTTTAAAATGAGACTAACTTTTTTAAGAGTAGAATTTTTTAAATCAGCTGTTTTACCAAGACTTAGAGCAGGATGGACCTCAGAAAAATCTAATCTAGACTTTCATTATAGAGCTGAGGAAACGAGGCCCAACCAACTTGCCCAAGGTCACATGGCTAGTAAGTACCAGAAGAGTGAGTGGAACCCAGGTTTCATTCACGTCACATCTAATCAGAAGCATTACATATCTACTTCTAAAAAGTGTACTTAATGAAATTTTAAAAATAAAATCTTTAAAGATTTGCAATAACCCCTCCCAATTTGATCCATGCTTACTATTTTTTAAATCTAAGCCTTAAAAGACAAAAAACTTGGCAAAAAATGCAGTAACAGAATTTAAATTATGAGAACTTCCTAATTTACATTTCATACATATATGCTATAAGAATTAAATCACTAAAACAAAGGATTCTATATAACATTGAGTTATGAGATCATCTGTTACAGCTTTAAGAATAATGGTCTTTCCAGTCTGAACACTATTACTCAATTCACCAGTTTTTACATACAAAATACTGGAAAAATACTGGACAGCTTTAAAAAAGCAAAACGAGAAACACACACACACACACACACCACACACACCACTCACAAACAAATCAAGCCAAATAATTGAAACCAAGATGGCAAAAGCTATGTCATATTTTGTAGGCGCACATAGCATCTAATGTGATGGGCACACACTCTTATCTAAGGTCTTCTCTGATGAAAGAGATGGTTCTGAATCCAAATTATATCAGAATTCACACAAATGTGGTTGTTGCCAGGCACACCTTAAAAAAATTCATTAAAGCTTTGTGCAAGTTTTGAAAAGATCATTTGCCCTCAACCTCTTGTAATTAAACATGTGAAGCTAGTCAATATTCAGCAACAAACACAGCAGACACCCCCCCACTCAGTGTTAAAGCAGAGATAAAGATAAGCATCTTTTGCCATAAAAGGAATTCACTACTTCATTCCACATTAAGAAGAAAAAATTTGAAAAGAAATCCAAAACCTATCACATTCCTGTGAGAAAGCAGTTGGCTGCAGGTTACAAATTAGTAATGCATTTCTAGTGATTTTTCAGCATCACATTTGATAATTAATGTTAAGAGTTTCTCGCCATAAATAGCTCTGACTATTTTTGATACTTTTGTCTTATTACATCTCAAATTTCTCAATTGAAATGTTTTGCGGTAAGCCACTTTATGATAAAGTCTTATGACAACTTCTTAGTGCAATAAACTGATACAAAAGAGAAACAAACTTTTATGTTAACTCTTTATATTTGGTGTAGGATAGCTTTACAAAAATTTCCCAAGAAATGAATAGATTAATTTGCAAATTCACTTAATGCAGTGGAAGAGAAAATTCCTGAGCACAAATAGAATTTACATGGTATATAATTTGACAGTTAAAAAAATAATCAAATTTTATTTAGATGATTTAATTTTGTTTTGATGTCCTCTATGCCATTCTAACCACCATGTGAGTAATTAAGTTCCCCTCCCAGTTCAAATAAATTACACAATTATGACCACGTGTAATGACGAGAAACTAGCAGAGTGCAAAGCAGTTCATGCATACAATTTTGCATGTATGCATTCCATACTTAAGCATTCATACCTATCCCAGAGGGTCTTTGATTCCTGTAACTTGTTCAAATGGAACGCTTGGTAGAAAGCAGTTGAAGGATTCCTGTGAGATCCAAGAATCAAATGTAAATGATGTTGAGAATGTACACAAATCACTTTTAAAACATAAAGAAGGAATTTAGGCATGTAATTGCTTTCTTTTTTTTTTTTTAATCACAGTTGCTTGCTTGAAAACTGGCTATAAAATTTTAAATAAAAACTAGCTAACTTTAACCTGACTTTTCACCATTAATATCTCCGCCGGATCATTATTTCACAAATGAACAACTAAGATAGAATTCTGACTATTATTATTATAGAAACCAATTCACAATTTAGTCAACAGTCTACATATTAACACTACCTATTCTGGTTTGAAGAAAACTGGATTGAAAAACAGACATCAGGGGTATTTCCCAAATCTATGGCCATTTGGCAGACTGATGAGTGTCTTAGTATAGTCTATATATCTAAATATGCATGCTAAACATAATATCTGACATATTTAAAAATAACTGCTTTAGTTTCTTTTGTTAAAAGTATATCTTGATTGTTAATGTGCAAGCTGGTGATGATAAAATTCCTTTTTTCAGAATCTATCCAAGTACCTGGGTCCCTGAAAAAAGCGCTCTCAGGACTGTTTAGTATTCACTTAGCACAGTTGTCTTTCTTCCCCCTCTCTACCTTAGGTCACTGACACTGAATCCCAAGAATCATCTTAAATACACTGAAATCTGGTCTGAGAATGGTCCACCATTAGGAAACACACGTGTGTGCGTGCCCATACACACACACACACACACACACACACACACACACACACACACACACACACACTCCCAACCTCTCCCTATCCAAAAGGGTGCCCCTGAGAACCATGCTAAATTTGATTAATAACACCTCGTATCCTAAATAATAATATTACAATGAACACTGATATGGTACATAAAAGGATTACAATTAAGACACTTCTTCGGGCACCAAAACCAATCCCTAAGACAATTTTTCATCACTTACCCTTTCCATTTGTTACAAATGTTTATAAACATTCATTTCATCTATATAAAGAAGATAAATAGCAGATTCTTTGTGTTTAGTATAGCATCAGATTCAGTAACAACCTGACATGCAGATCAAAATGATTCTTTTATATAGAAAGTGTACAAATGCACAATGTGGGCATGGACGGAAATCTGAAGTATCCTTTTTTGTTTTAATTTCATAGATTCATGAGTGGGGTCCACCTTATAGCTTTAAGTGTTGTACCCCTTTAAAGAAGCCCAAGATAGCATCTCATAAGACTATCCCCAAAGTATTTTCTATACTAACTAATGCCCACTTTGAGAAATACTGACATCTTTCCCTCACATGGGAAATAAATGAAAAGTTGACATTTCAATAAACCTATTGACCCCCAGCATAGATTTTGATTAAAATTTGGTTTAGATACAAAACACTAATTATGAAGTCATGGTGTGTTGAAGTTTGGGGTTTTTTTCTCCATTGATATAGAGCACTGTTGATGAGGAAACTTCCTTATCATAGTAAATTAGTTAAAGCTTGCTCTGCAACTTAAAGAATTATGAGGGACACTGGCAAGTAGAAACACACTCAGAACATGAAGTTCTGATTCCACCTCAAGTTTAGTCCTAAGGAGTTCCCTATGGCCTCTTGTAATTTTATTTAATTTAAGTTATTTTATAAAAAACATTGACCTTTTTTATTAAGCTAGCTGACTGAAAAGATTGAGTCTTTGCTGATAGTTACCACTAGCACTGAGGCATTATCAATCCTTAGAGCTAGACTTGAAGTTTGGTAGCAGCCCAGAGTACAGAATAATCTCCCTGCCATACCTGTACCATGAAAAGAGGTGATTTCTTCTACTACCGTTAATAGCACCCCAGGGAAAAGAAGCCACTTAACCCTGATTGAGACAAAAGACCTGAAAGAATCAGTGATTTGCCAAGATGTAACATTAGCAGTTACTCATAGTATTAAAAACCTACTTTAGTCTTCTTAAATGAATTTTCTAACAGAACTTCTAAAAATCATTGCTAGGAAGGAAGCCTCTTATTTGGTTTTAAGGAATGTGTTGTTCCTAGACTTTTCAATAGAAGCATCAGTTTTTGACCTTTTAAAAGATTCTTTGGAAGAGGTCTATAATGATAGTTTAAAAAAACCCAACTATATATAAAAACACTAAACTCAACCCAGAACTTCTTAAATCTCAAAGCCAAATTTTACAAAAATGGAGTGGCTAAAGAATGTGCCTGAAAAACAGGATGTGAACTCCTTGAGGATAGGAAATTTTGTTTTATTTCTAATATCCCTACAACTTCACACATTAAGTGGACTCTTTCAATTCTTCAACTGGGGGGAAAAAGTCCCCAAAACTGTATTTTCTCTTAGAAAAATTTTAACATAATAAAAAGTATTTAACTTGAGAAATGAAATCATATTTATATGGATTTCCATACAGTTCAATATTTGAAATATTTGAAAAAGTAAAGAGGTTCTCAATTAAAACTGTACTTTAAGAAGTTGAATAAACATATTAACTGTTACTATACAGACAAGACTTCAGAACACAAGCACATTTAGTGTGGGGAAATATTATAGTCATAATGAAGAAAACCAAGCCATGATTCTACTAGCTATGTGGGTGTGAAAACTTCTATGTGGTATGGCAGATTTCATAGGAAAAAAACAGGAAAAAAAGCATCACAACTGTGACACATGGAGAAACCTATGTGATACTTCTTTTTTGAACCTTCAATAGAATAACACCTAAATTGAAGGGCTTACATTCCTTATAGAGATAAAAATAGAAACAATTGTCTCAAAATTTGATTTATATAAAGAGATTAAAGGAGTTATCTCTGAAGCCTAGCTAAACAAGAATTACAAGGAGAAAGGGGAAATGAAAGTTATTTATAAATGCTGAAAAAGGTCTGAACATCAAAGACTATTTTGCTTCAGAGTGGCAAAGTTTAAAAAATTAAAATGGAAGAAAATGGCATTACCAACAAGCATTTCAAGGCCATAAACAGCCTAATAAAGATACTAACAGGTGATCTGTTAAGAAAACAAACAATCTGAAGGAATTCTGGATTTGGTATAGCTTTGTTTAAATTCCCTTCCTCTCCTAAAGGAGGGTTTGAAACCAGTTTTGCAACAACCTATATCAGCCTTACCATCGAAAGCTTCTGTTCAACTTTCTTCAAAGTGTCAATAAAGGCTATTAAATATGCAGTTAAAAAAAGACTCTTCAAAAAACCAAAGTATTGTTTATTTTTATTATCTACATGTATTGGCACTTAATCAAAAATAGTTATTTTCTTAAAGACCATTTGGAGATTATTTTTGAAGATCAGTCTGTAAAACATTCATCTGTACCAGTTTACTACTCTCTGCATTCATGCCAATTACTGGATTCATGTCATTTCCAAGCCCCCAAAAGTGGCACAGCAGGAAGTGACTCAAAGCCCAGATAACATCACCTTTTTCTTTAGCAAAAGAATCTTTGTTGTAAAAGTAGCTGTGATATAGGGAGAAAAGAAAACCTCAACTGCATTAAAAAACAAAACAAAACAAAAAAACAAACAAACAAAAAAAAAAACCACAAAACAACACTCTGAAAGCTTAAAGTGAGAAAATGTGAATCAAATAAAGGCATTGGTAAGAAACTATTCACACAATTTCATCACCCAAAAGCTTATGTCTGTCTCTTTACTACTTTACAAAGTTCCTCCCTGGATTACAAATTAGAAAAATAAATGCATTTCTGAACACCTGAGGCAAATACTACTGCCAACATGCACCTGATAATTTCTTAAATTGCCCTCTTCCAAAAGGGCTGGTCCTTATACCTAAAAGAAGTTGGTGACTTCACTTTTTCTTCCATTTCCCCAAAGCAACTCACTTGGGGTGGTAAAAGCAAGCAAGATTTAACCCACCAATTAAGTTCATTTCTATTTTTTAATTTGAGGGATACAGCAGAAAACTCCCAAGGGCTAACACTAACAGACTATCAAGTCTATGGAAATTTAAGCACACATAGTTAAGAGACCCAAATAGGGTCAGTAGGGCAGTGGACATACCTCTCCCTACATCAGCACATCTTTTAAGGACCGAAAAAAGAGGTCCAGACTGAGCTATGAAAAATAGCAGGACACAAAAGACGGGAGCGCAGGCCAGACATCCTGGCCTTTCTCCCCAAACCCCAAGTAAGAAGGGTCCAATATTACCCTAAAGTCCAAAATCAGGAAGGAGACTGGAAAAATGAGTAAACAAAAAAAGAACCCACCATAAAAAACTCCTAGGTCCAAGTCCAATTTAAAGACTATATATATATAGTGGCTAAAAATACCAACAAATTTTGTCATTCCTGAATTCACTTAGAATAAAATGCATCATTTCTGTGTAACTGTACTTCTCTGAAGTAATACATTATGAGCAAAATTTTTGATACTTTAAGTAAGACTCAAGTCTAAAGAGTGCCTGTAGCAAATTTTTTTGTTTAACAAAGAGTAACTCATTTTCTGCTGGCCCACCCCATTACTATTTTACGGATTAGTACAGAGCAAGGAATTCTATTTATTTATTTAATCAATATCAACAATCTGTGTGGGTCTACAAAAGAAAAGCTACTTGGTGCGTCCTTATCTCTTCCTGTTCAAGATGAGATTATCAATTAAATTATTATTGGATAAAGAACTTGACAGTTCTTTATTAGAAGATACTATGTAAGATTTTAAAACTCTGAGAAGCATTGTAATGTACTTACAGATGAAAAACTCTTTGTTTCCAAGAGCTTGCCAAGTGTCTACAATGCATCTCCAGTAAGTGTAGCCTAGAATATTTATAAACCAGTTTTCATTTCAACAGTATCATGAAATGGTCTAATGACAAGTCAAAAGGAAAACAATCAAGTTTTCCACAAAGCCTCACTAAACTCAATCATTCTCCATTTTATGGCTCCAGATAATAACTCTAAAAACATTTTGGCTTTAGCTTTATCTTGTCTTGTTTGAACAAAAATAAGCTCTATGTGGGCAGGAAGCATGGCACATTTTTGTATGCTGCTAAGCACTGACACAAAATAAGTACTCCATAATTAGTGGGTGAATTGAAAAAGATATTGAAAAATCACCCTGACATCAAAAGGAGCTAAAAGTACCAAAATAACCTTCTACAACATGCTTTTTAAAACAAAGGTTGTTAGTCTTTTATTAGTTATCAACTCTTTTCATATAATGATCTGGAGATAGATCATTTCTCAAAATGCTTCCAAATGAATAAAATATATTAAGATTACAAAGGAATCGCTATTAAAATGTTTAAAAAAAAAAAAAAAAAACAACTCCTAAACTTCAAATTTTAAGAGAGCCAATTTACTAATTATTTCAAAAGGAAGTTGGACCTTTTATAGATGTTTTGGTAAGTTGATTAACACTCCCAATCCAGGAAGTTGTTTAGCTTATTAACCTTTGCTTAGGAAATTCCTTTCTTCATTAGACATATAAACTAGACTTGAGGGAATATTTAAAAATACATACTTGTCTTAAAAAGACAAATTACAAATAATCTTTCCCATGTATAAAGAAAATAGTTCCCCCAAGGACTTTTCTATAATAGTTTTATTTACTTAAGATTGATAAACTTGTGCTATTAATTTTTTTCCTAAAATAAGATAACTAAAATAGCCTTATTGATTGATGAATTAAGATTTTATCATTTGTTAATAAAACATCTGATTAGACATTTGCAATTTTTTTTAACCTTAATCTTGTTTAAGGCTACTGGTTTTATAATCTCATTGAGGTATGAGATTTGTTTAGGAAACAGGAATTATTAAAAACAGTACTTTTCGTTGGACTTGAAATCAGGAGGAAGCATGAGGTTGTACATTCTGCTTCTGTCATTTTCTAGCTGTGTTGTTTCCAAGGGCAGATCACATGCCTTCTCTAGGCCTCAGTAAGCTCATCTGTAAGATGAATGGTACTTTACTGATGCACCTACCTTTGTACCTAACTTCTCAAGAGTGGTTGGGAAGCTCTCACAATTCTACATCCAAACAAAAATGTAATTACTACTTAAAGCTATTGCAGAGAAATAATTACTGCAATACTTAATCTACCAAGTAGTTGTAAATTGTAATTTCCAGAAGAACAGGAAGAGCCCAAGAGTATATCTTCACAAAAAAGGAGACACACTAAAGTGGTCTCTGGCAGTAAATGCCAAGTTAAAAATTTCAGGCATGCTCTTTGAGAAGCTTTTAAAAGTAGGACCAACCACAGGAGAGGGACAGGATTTTAACCTGAGGATAGCAGTTGGGCACAACTTAGGAACTCAGCCACCTAACTTGAAGCTTCGAAGAAAATGATCTTGGTAAGCAACTGTCCTGATGTGGACAATGTGTCTTTAATGACCTGAAGAATCATTACAAATCTGAAGTGTGTATGCACAATAAAACACATCATAAAAGTTTTAGCAAAAGTTGCTTAAAAAGGAATTCATTGGATAGGGGCAAATGATAACTTTTGCCTTAGACTAGGCTTGAGATATGAAATTAGTGAATTCAAGGAATAATAAGTTAATATGTGCAACTCACTGGACTTCTTAGTCTTATTAAGGAGGCAACTTTGATTTGAATTGTTTCAGGCTGGCCTTGTCTGAATTATACAATACTAAAAATGTGAAAGGTAAATTGTACAGTTTTGCTAGGCAGATCTCCTCCAGTTCCCCTCAATCTTGAAAACAGTATCAACTATTCAAGCTTCTAAGAAGCTAGACAAAACCCCTAATTATTCATATAATTTTTTCAAAGTAAAAAAAAAAAAAATTCATTCTTCCTAGTGGAAGAACAATCATCAAAAAAGGAGCAACAAAAGGATGGAGCCAAAATTATTCCATTTAGAAGCTCATAAATAGATCCACTTGGCCAAATAAATGCAAGCAGTAACCAGTATCAGTGGAAAGTCTATGACTAAACCAAATATGACCAAAGCTACAAGGTCACTGTATTGCATGACAAATACAAAACCATCTTTTTTTTGTGACTACAAAACATACTTCTTTAATTCAATATCTTTTCTTCTGCCTCACTTTTAGGAAAATAAAAGTCAAGATTCATCAACCATTCAATCTATGAATCTCATTCATTTTAACAGCAATTTCTATCTGTAGCCCTTTGTGACTGAAAACTGACATAAATTAGGGTAGGCTTCATTCCAAAGGAACAAGTTCCAGACTAATTAAGTCCCTTCTTATTTAGTACTATGATTACCCAAAAATCCAGAAAGAACTAGCAACACCTGTAATCTCAGGATAAAACATGCAAATGATGTGCTACAAGAACTATTCAACAAACTCCTTTACAAAGATCTTGGAGTTACAGATGCATATTCCATTTGTATAAACAGATGCACACATACTTTAGATTTTAACTTTTTCTTAGTGTTCTACCCATTTAGGACCCAAGTTCTATAGAATTTAGGTTCTATTAAGCAAAGGAAGCATAATCCATTGCTTCAGCTTTCTTGTACTATTTGAACCTTAATTCTAGAAAGTTTTATTAATCACAGGAGAGGTACCACTCATGGCTCCCTAGAAAAGCTATGATCATTGATTTCATCTACTGACACCAATGGCAGAATGAACTTTTTTTTTTTTAAGAGGGGAGGCCGCTAAACCTATCAGAAATTCTATTCATACTGACATTTGGCTAATTATTTAGGAGCAGTAACTTGTAGTCTCAGAAGAAACAAGGTAAAGATATCTTTAGTGCTTGATAATAATCAGTTATAATTCAGGGTCATAGTTATATGTGTTAATACAAATAAACTATATAAGAGCAATGCTTCCATAATACCAAGAGATTTAAACATGCTGTTTCTCTTCTTACAAATTAGTATCCACTAAGATTTCTGTTCACTTCAGCTTTAGAAATTCTTACAGACTTCAAAGCAAAAAATAACTAGACAATCTCAATTCTATAGCAAACTTTTGCTGAATCTTTTTGCTTTTATGTTTTAATAAAAGGAATAAAATAAGTCACTAAACAATGGAGACCTAATTAAAATAGTAACATCTCTAAGCACAATTCATTTCTGATATGTGCCAGGATCCAAATCCTCAGTTTTAGAATTCATAATACCTGGCCAGTAGTTATTAGCACTCAATAAATAAAATCATTTAACAGAACTCAGGGATATGTGCCATAAAGGGATCCTTACAATCAGGTTTTCAACAGTCTTACTGCTGCAGTTGACAGTTCACAATTGCAGCCATTCATTAGAGTTCCTGGAATGTAGCTTCAAGAGTTCACATTGGTCAGCTATCTCTGGAAAAAGATCTGTACTGTGCTTCGTTTCCAATGGGTCAATTTAAGATTTTGTACCTCCCTCAACCCCTTTTGCAAAAAAAAAATAAAATAAAATAAAATAAAATAAAGAAAAAATATAATAATAAAGAAAAAGGAGTCTTTCAGAAGTTTAAGCAAAGTTTGCTAGCAACATCCACCCAACACTGTTCGTGAATTCTTAGATTATTTTCAAGCCACCATTATATAGCATTCTACATTTCCAAAGCTAGATTTTTTTTAACCAAAAGACTCCTTAAATTTTAGACAAGATCATAATTGTGGCATGTTTTACTAAAACTGCCAGAACCACCTCTTTTGCAGTATACATACTGAATCTACTTTACAAAATCTACTTAGTAAAAGATGTTAAATTTGATAAACTATAAAAAGACCTTCTAGATATACTGATAAACAATCATTTTATTATCTTGTACCTATTGGGTGTCAAAAGTTTAGTCATTCAAGTTCCTCTGAGTAGTATGATATTAGTGAATAAAAAAGGTCAGGCCTTGGACTCAGGACGACCCTTTTAAGCTATGTGACCACTGGTAATCATCTAATCTCAGTGCCCATAAGCAACACTATGTAAACAGGAGGGGAGCTATCAAACAGGGGAGGGAGTTTCCACACCAAGAGTACCCCACAACATTAAGAAATGATAGTAAAATGTGTTTAATGAAAATATTTTGTAGTAGGGACTTCATATGAAATTTGTTTTAGGTAAAGCTATCACCCCTCAAAATCACTTTACCTATTTCTTCCTCTCTTAAAATCCTTACTATTATTAAATGTTCCCCATACATCTTCAAGATTTTAATAGCTTAAATGTTATAGAAGCCACAAGAAAAAAAATTAAGATGCTATACCTTTCCACTGAAATTATTTACAAGGCTTCTTTCCCTACACTTATCCCATTTTTGATGTATAAGTTACAAATTATATTCCCTGCAATTTAAAAATTATAAATTCCCCATAAGGAAACCTCATTTTTCTCAAAAACTTTTTGCCAGAAATTAAAACTTGTAAACTCTCCTTTTTATTTTAAACCCCCCCCCCCATTCCCTTCTACTTTGAGGGAGGGAGTCAGTACTGAACCTACTTAATGGATTTATTCCTTCACCAGGGTAAATATGTTGGTACAAAGATAAAATAATCAAATGTGTTAGATTACAATTTTACTAAGTTTTTTTATACCACTACATTGAATTTGAAACTCAGGACTGAAATTTGGAATGCACATAATTCATAATTGTTTCAAGGAATACTAAGTGAAAATCTTTAGTGGAAAAAAAAGAACAAATGGCCAACTATACCTATGTATCAAAATTACTGGGTCTTCCTGTGTACATATATGTATTTGAAGACATTTCTATTGGTTTAAATGATAGTGACACTAATACAGTACCTTGGCCAACCATGAAGTACAATCCAGAAATACCTAAGGAGTTTATTTTTGCAATACTTCAAAGTTTTATAAGTATTCAATTTATCTGCTTATGAATTTTAAAAAATGTCTGATTAAAAAAAAATGTTTTAAGAAGATAAAGGGAAGAATAAGTGAGAAAAAGACTGTCCTCATTAAAGAATGACATCAAGAGTTATCTTACTCCTGTGTCTTTCTTTGCTTATTGACTCATTCAGAAAACTAAATTCTAGAGTATCATATAGCCTGCTAAATCAAAGGGGGCATAGAAGAGAGCAAAATGACAACTTCTTTTTTCAGTTGTGTACAAAAATTTTTTTTAATCCACCTGTCTCCTTTTGAGCAGAAGCAAACAGGTGCCAAAATGATCAAGCATCTCTCACAAAAAGGTGACTGGTTGGTGGCAACCCCAAAGGAATGCTGCCTGTTACACAGTACCACGAATTGTTACCAGGAAATTGAGTGCCCAAACCTGCATTTCCTTACCCTTGTGATTACAAAAAGGTTACTGATGTTCTTGGGGCTTAATTAATCAGTCCCTCCACTTTGTATTCAAACTTTACAGATAAAAATACTAAATAACACAGCTAAGTTGGGGGCAGATAATAACAGTCCCTAACAATGAAATTGAGACATTTTGCACAGCTATTGCAAGTCATTTTCAAAATATTTGGAATATAAAGGTGACCTTAGAAATAAATGGAAAACTCTTCATACTTAATGAAACTGTGCTGTTAGCAGAGGAAGTTGAAGACAACTGGATCGAGGGAAGTGGAAAGAAGGATGGGAAGGGGCTAAGAGGAAACACAGGGAAAGAAAGCTTAAAAAATTATAAAGCTCAATTTCGTGTTCCTCTACACACCACAATATCCTAGAGAAATCCTTTGGAAATGATTCAAGTGTCTGACAACATTTAAATTAACCTCTTAAATCAATGGGTACTTTAATGTCTTTTTCTGAGCCTCTAAATTACCTGCAATTTTCTAGGAGAATGAACAGCTTATTTTTGTAGTTTGTAACTATAATCCAATTTTTAAAAAGTAATTTATATAGATAGTATATCCAATTTTCATGCTGAATTCCCTCTAAACCTACTAAAAATGTTTAATATTCAACCAAACGGCAGCTATTAAACAATTAATGGGAGAGTATTAATTTTCAGTGAACCTCTTTTTAAAGCTTCCCTCAAAAAGGGCAAGGGGAGGTAACCACCTTTACAATTTAGCATTTATGTTCCTCCAAACTCAGAATCAGACACAGCTTTAAGAACAAAACAACAAAAAGCCTAAATCCTCCAATGCCCAGGTCATACCTTTTCCCCACAGCAGAAAAGGAGGAAAGAGGGGGAAGCCTCTTTTGAGCATCTTTCTATTTTAAGAATAAAAAATGTCATTGAAAAGATCAGGGGAAGCTTGTTTTGCTTCCAGAATCTAGGGACTGAGTTCTAGAAGTTCTTCGGAGCCCGGCAGCAGCAGAGACTCTCCCTGCCTCCCACCACCGCTCCCGTCCTAGTGACACTAAGCCTTACAACGGACACAGAGGCTCCTGCTCTTCCCCCGGAGCCGGGCGATGGCCAAGGCTCATTCCCAGACTCCGGGGGAAGAAGGGGCTGCTCCCCGCCCCCGCGGCACCCACGGGGAGAGGGAGGAAGGCCGGCATACCTGTCCTCGTCGCCATCCATCGGAATGGAGATCCCGAAGACCGTGCTGGCCAGGCTGTTCATCGGGGTGCCGGCCAGGGCGTCCGGGAGCGGCGCCTTCACCGGAGGCTTGCTTTCGGCGAGGAGAGAGAGCGGCGGTTGAGGTAGGGGTTCCGATTTCCTTCGGGTCTCGTCGGCCGGTCCGGCCAGGGGCGGGGGCTGAGTCTGAAACGCGCCCGGGAGGGCCTGGGCCAGGCTGGCCGGCCCGCTGGACGGGCCCTGTGCCGGGGGCCCGGCGGCACCGCGGCCGCCTCCGCTCACCTGGGGCTGGGTCAGGGGGACCGAAGCGGCGAGCGGGGTTCCGGCCTTGGGGGGCGGCGCGGCCGCTTCGGGGCCGCTGCCGGAGGCCGGGGGCTGCAGGGCCGCCACGTGCGGCCCGTAGTCGGGCTGGCCCGGCTGCGGGGGCCCGGCGGGCTGGCCGTAGGCGGCGAAGGGCTGCGGCGGGGTCCCGGCCGCCGCGGGGGGCTGCACCTGCTGCGAGCCCTTGCCGTTGGCGGCCGCGGGGTAGAGCGGGGCCGGGCTCGGGGAAGCCAAATGCTGCGCTGGGGGCGCGGGCGGAGGGTGGCCCTTGTCGGCCGGCAGCGCCGCCGAGCCGTCCCCGCCGGGGTCCGAGCTCTGCGTGGTCGGCGCGGCCGAGACCACCACCGAGCCGCTCGTGGCGCCCAGGCCGCTGTCCCGCTCGGCGCCGGGCTCGAAGGCGGAGGCACTGTGCCGGATGCAGTCTCCGGTCCTGGCGAGCACGCCGCCGTCCGAGTCTCGGTCGTAATACTCCATGCACGTCCAGCGGCCGCGGCGGTACGGCTCGCCCGAGCCGTGGTCCAGCTTGATGACCCGAAAGCGCGAACTGCAGGTGGCGGGGGTCTGTGCCCCGGCGCCACTCACCAGCCCAGCGGCCGACGCGGACGCGTGGGGGGCGCCCGGTGGGGGGCCGGCCGCGTTCCGGGGATTAACAGCCGCGCCCCCGCTGGCGGGCCCCCCCCCGGCCGCAGCCGCAGCGGCCAACTGCCCGTCCAGGAGAAGGTTGGGCGAAACGGTGCCGGGGGTCTCGGCATCGCCCACGTTGTTGAGGGTCTCCTCGGACGAGCTGCGCTCACACACCTCCTCCGGGCCGTAGTCGGTGGTTCGAGAGACGTCGAAGATTTCGGACGACACGTCTTCGGTGTGGGACTCGTCCGGGTCGTCCAGGCTCTCCGTGTCCTCCGTGATACTGCTCGCCACCTGCGCCGTGGTGACACTGGTGATCTGGAAGCAGCTCTTCTTCTTGGCCGGCATCTTGGACATGGTCGGGGCTCCGACTGCCGAGACCGGCGCGGGCGGGGATCCGGGGGGAGGGGCGGTCAGGGGCACAGTCGGGCCGAGCCGGGGGCCGGACACATCCCCTCCCGGACGGCGCTGTCCCCCGGAGCGGATCGAGCGCGCCCGGGGCTGCTCGCTCCGCCCGCCTCCCGGGTGCCGCCGCTGAGGGTCCGGGCCGCTCCGCGGGCCCCGGGGCGAGGGCGGAGGGCTGGGCGGCGCCGGACTCGGCGGTCGGGAGGCCGCGAACGGCTCTAGCTGGAGCCCCGCAGGGCCATGCCGGCCCGCAGGCCTGCAGCCGGGGCGGGCGGCGGGCTGGCCGGGCCGAGGCCCCGCCTGGCTGGCGTTCGGGGCGGCCGGGCCTCGCCTCGCTGAGCCGCTCCGGGGCGCGGGCGCGGGCCCGGGCGGCGGCTGCGCTGGCGGCGGCGGCGGCGGTGGCCGCTCGGGGCTCCGGACTCTGCGGGTTGGGCGGCGCGGCGCGGCGCGGAGCTCCGCCGGAACTGAAATTCAAACTGCTGCGGCTGCTGCTCCCTCCCCTCGACCAAGATGGGGCTGGAGCGTCCGCGCCAGGGATGCTGGGAGGACGAGCAGCGGCGCCTCTATCGCCGCCGGGCCCGTCGCCGCTGCCGACTGTGAGGAAGGAAGCGGCCGAAGGAGAAGGAAGAGGAGGATAGAGGAGGAGGAGAAGGAAGATGCCGCCGCTCTTGCTGCTGCTACTGCTACTGCCGCCGCCGCTGCTGCCGCCGCCGCCGCTGCTGACACCACCGCTGCCGCTGCTGCTACTTCGACCGCCGCCGCCGCTGCCCCGTGACGCGCCGGCGTCGTGACGTCACTGCCCCGCCCTCTCTCCCGGCCGGCTTCCTCCGGCGCTGGGAGAGGACTTCGCGTGGACCTCGCCGGAGACCAGAAGTGGGCGGGGTCGGCGTGCTGCCGGGGAGGAGGCGGAGCGGGGAGGCGAGGGGTGAAGGGGGCGGGGAACGGCCTCTGCCTCCGTCTCTCGGGGCTGCGCTGCGCTTCTGCGTCCGGTTCCCTAGAGCGCGACCCTCGGGCGCCTTCGGGAAGATGATGAGTATGCACATGCGTAAGCCCGTATGGGGCTCTGGCCTTTCGTGTGCGCTTGCCGAGCTTCTCCGGACGAAGCGTGCGGAAAGACGCCCTTCTGCGCTATTCCAGCGCCGGAGACCGCGCTGTCGGACGGGGTTTGGATCCCGGGGTTTCTGGAGCCGAGAGGAGCCCAAGGCCGCGAACACCAGGGCTGCCGGGAGTCTCGACGGACCCCAGAGACCGTCTGGTCCAATCGTGCATTTGTCTGCACTGTGTGACCTATGAGGTCACCTTCCAGCTCCGAGCTTCTGAGTCATGTGCAGCGATCGGCGTCATCCGCCTATAGTCACCAGATAACATAGTCCTCGGAGAGCGACCCGAGGGGGCGGGCTCAACCCTGAACGGCCCGAGGGAGCGGGCGCAGCCCAGAGCGGCGGGCTCAGCCCCAGATCGGCCCGAGGGGGCGGGCGCAGCCCCAGAGCGGCCCGAGGGGGCGGGCCTAGCCCCAGAGCGGCCCGAGGGGGCGGCGTAGCCCAGAGCGGCCCGAGGGAGCGGGCGCAGCCCAGAGCGGCTCGAGGGGGCGGGCGCAGCCCCAGAAAAATCTGAGGGGACGGGCGCAGCCCAGAGCGGCTCGAGGGGGCGGGCGCAGCCCAGAGCAGCGAGGGAGAAGGGGACACAGCCCCAGCGTTGCCCCTGCATAGTCAAATGGCAGCATTAAGGTGGAGGGGACAGGGAGCAACCAGAGAGGATGGGCGCAGAGCACAGCGACAATTCACAGTCACCAGATATTTGTAAAGGTATAGAGGGCAGAGGCACAGACACCAGCATCACTCATTCACAGTCACCAGATAACCTAGAACGTGTAGGAGACTCAGAGAAAACAGCAGCTTGAAGCTTAGCCATCTGGAAGGACCAGCGGTTAATCTGTAGATGCTTAATAATTGCTTACTGATTGACTGAACTCACAACCTGGAGAATGGGAATATGCCATGAAGTCAGAATACTACTGGCTGGCCAAATCCATAGAGAAGTTTAGCACCCTAAAAGTTGGCTAGCTATGACAAGGAGAAAAACACTATGAGCATGGGGGAGGAGAGGAAGGAGAAAAAAACCCCAAGAAGCAGAATGCTTGGGCAGGCTAACCCAAAAGGATGCAGTAAAGCTTGCATAGGCGGTGGATGGATTTATAGGAGAAATTGACATCATTTGGCTTTCTGATTGGATACTGTAAGGTTGCATTCCCAAGACGACCTGCGGGAGAGGGACTGTAAGATTGAGCAGATCCCTATCGGGGCCCTTCTCTGCTTGCCTAAGGGAACAATCTTATCAGCACTTTGGGCTTTCTCTGCCAGCCCCACCTAGTGATCAGGGACTTCCTCAAAGTGACTTGCCCAAAGTCACACAGCCAGTAAATGGATAACGCCATATTTGAATTTAGCTAGTCTTGACTCTTGGCCCAATCCTCTCTGCCACCTAGCTCTCTGATACTTCAAATCAAATGAAGCAACAGCAATTACCACAACCGTATTAATAGTACTTATTACATGCTCAGAATTGCTTACAATTATCTTCTTTGATAGCCTTTTGAAAACCTTAAAAGGTTTTGTAAATCTATTAATCTTCAAAACTTCTCAATGCCAGAATATAATAAAACTGCAAAAAAGGCCTACAAAATGCTATTTAAGGTCAGAGAGAAGAAAAGGAATTTAGAACTGGGATGATTCAATTAGATAACATTTTTTAAAATTAATTTTATAATAATTAACAGTATATATGCATGAGTGATTTTTTTTTTTTTACATTGTCCCTTGTATTCATTTTTCCAAATTTTCCCCTCCCTCCCTCTGCTCCCTCCCCCCGATGGCAGGTAATCCCATACATTTTACTTGTGTTACAATATAAGTTAGGTACAATATATGTGTGTAAATACCATTTTCTTGTTGCACATTAATTATTAGCTTCCGAAGGTATAAATAACCTGGGTAGATAGACAGTAGTGCTAACAATTTACATTTGCTTCCCAGTGTTTCTTCTCTGGGTGTAGTTATTTCTGTCCATCATTGATCAACTGCAAGTGATTTGGATCTTCTTTATGTTGAAGATTTCCACTTCCATCAGAATACATCCTCATACAGTGTTGTTGTTGAAGTGTACAGTGATCTTCTGGTTCTGCTCATTTCACTCAGCATCAGTTGATTTAAGTCTCTCCAGGCCTCTCTGTATTCCTCCTGCTGGTCATTTCTTACAGAGCAATAATATTCCATAACCTTCATATACCACAATTTACCCAACCATTCTCCAACTGATGGACATCCATTCATCTTCCAGTTTCTAGCTACAACAAAAAGAGCTGCCACAAACATTTTGGCACATACAAGTCCCTTTCCGCTCTTTAGTATTTCTTTGGGATATAAGCCCAGTAGTAGCACTGCTGGATCAAAGGGTATGTACAGTTTGATAACTTTTTGGGCATAGTTCCAAATTGCTCTCCAGAATGGCTGGATTCTTTCACAACTCCACCAACAATGCATCAGTGTCCCAGTTTTCCCACAGCCCCTCCAACATTTTAAATTCTATTTTAATAAGCATTTTAAAAGGTCTGAATATGTAAGACTCTGTGTGTAGGGGGCGGCCAATAGTGATACAAAGGACAAAAAAGAAAACCCTGTCTTAAAGGAGCTTACATTCTCCTCTTCTATGAACAGAGACTGGAATTCTTAGAGGCAGAGGAAAATGAGAGCATTTGGGGGTCCATAAGAGCTCCCTTGCAAGAGGAATATGTGGAGTAGCAGAAAGTCAGAGAGCATTTATTAAGTGCCTTCAACTTGCAAGGTACTGTGCTAAGAAGTAGTGAAACAACGAAAGGCAAAAAAAATACTCCACAAACACACCTCCTCTACAGGCTGACTTTAACATGACAATGAATGAAATGAAATTCAAGTCAACAAGCATTAGTACCTACTATTTGAACTGGCATATCACAAAGCACTGAGGGTGGAGACTTAAAAGAAGCCTCAATACTTGCCCTCAAGAGTGCCTAGCCACTGGACCCAGAGGGCTCTGCAGGGGAAAGTGAATCCAATTCACTTGTATGTCATGGCATCTCCTCCCTAATGTCATGGTCTTCTTCCAGAACAAAGACAAAAACCAACCTACATTCTCGTGGGAGAAGATAAGAATATAGATCAGTATAAACAAAATGTAGTTTGTGGCAGTTTGGTTCAATGGAAAGGAACCTATATTTGTGTCCTGGAGCCTACCATTTACTATCATGTGCCCTGGGGAAAGTCCTTCTCTCTAGGACTTAATTTATTCCTCTTATATGAGTAGTTGGCTTTTCAGGTGTCTTTTTTTCTTTAAATCTATTATCTTACAAACTTGGGAACTGTGGTGCAGAGGAGGGAACACTGAGACATTTGGGAGTATGGTGGTAGTGGTGAATCACCAAAAAAAATTTTAGGAGGAGCTAGGGCTTTCTAGTTGGAGGCAAAAAGGAGGGCTTTCCAGGATTGGGGTGCAGACCAGAGATGGAGCCTCCTCTTCAGGAAAAACCAGGTCAAGTGGTTTGCCTCTTACCACCCTCAGAAGGGAGGAGTGGGAAGCAGGTCTGCTGCAGGAAGAGACCATCATGAATGTGGGTGATTGAAGGCCTTTCAATGGTGCTGAATAGGACCTCGGTTTTCTGAGGGCTGGTCAGCCTGAACCCTAATTCTCCTGAAGCATGCCCCTCTAATTCTCTAGGGAGAGAGCTTCCAGTAGCTGCCCTTCCCTGTACTAGCCCACTCTGTGGATTAGCAAAGAGAGCAAAATTCCTTAATATTTTTCCACTGCCTGGATGGGGAAAGACATTTAATCCTAGGATCCTTTCCTTTGTTTTATAGGCAAACGTAGGAAAGAGCCTAGATGAAAGCAGCACAGGATGGGCAGTCATGGATAGGTTGTGATCTGCATTGTCAGAGGGAACTTCCAAATGAATGAGATCACAAAGCCATTTGAGTCCCCGTTCCTTGGATGATCCGAAAATAGTTACTATTGTCTTCTGACCAGGCCTCGCAAACAGTCCTTTTATAGGAGTTATATCCTCAGAAAACAAATCCTAAATATCTCCTCTGATTCTTCTCCCCATAGCACAATGCCTGGCACATAGCTGGTGCCTAATAAATGCGTATAAAATGTGACAATGCAGGACACTTTGTTCCAGTTACTATACCTCAGGGCCAGACTATTGTTTGGATCCATCTCTCAGCCCTATTGTCTTCTGCCCCCAAATGTCTCTTAATAAGTTTCATAGGAGTGATTTATGAGTCTAGAGGGTAGTAGTGAAGACCCCTGACCTTCTATTCTTCAGCTAAAGGAAAGGGAATTAATTATATACAATCTGGGGTGTTCCATTAACTTCTATGCAGGATGGCCATCCCATTCCCCCTCCTGCTCCCCAAGGACATAAAACATCTAAGTATGAGTCCTGCCATTTATTACCTTTATAACCTCAGGCATTTATGAAATTTCTCCTGGCTTTTATTTTCATATTTAAGGAGGTAGATTAAAAATTCTTTCCAGTTCTAAGTCATTAACCCAAGAATGGAAAAGTAGTTTGTAGTCAGGTTTTGAAAAGACCAAGCTGAGAAGCTTGAATTTTAAGTTAGAGGGACTTGGGAGCCTCTTACGATTCTTGAGATGCAGTTGATATGATTAGACCTGTGCTTAAGAAAATTTTCAGGGACCTTAAAAGACAAGGAAAAAGGCAACAGGTAGACATTGGAAGTGAGGGATGGGAATTCTAGAGTTATATAGAACCTTAAAAATCACCTAGTTTTAAAACATTTAGCTTGTATATGAGGAAACAGCTCTCAGGACTGCCATGGAATCAGGAAATCACTGAGGAAGAAAACCTCCATTTAAAGAGATCTCTGCTCAGGACATCTTATTTCTCATCTAGCAGAACTACTTTGGGACTTGTCAGCCATACCCCAGAAGGCTCATTATTGGGAAATCCTTATCCTGGCAAGATCCCATCAGGGACTTGGGATTCTACCCCATCCTCTGGGCCCTGAATAAAGGGAAGAGCCAGGAACTACAAAACCTCTACTTAAAGAGGGTACTCTCATTTCTTACCTGGCAGTTCTACTTTGAGACTATCTGAATTTTGCACCAAGCCTTCCGAGTGACCCTTCCCCCCTTTTTTTTCAGCTTATATTTATAAGTTTTCTCCACATACACCCCAGATTTCCCCCCCCCAATAAACTGTAAGTATCTTGAAGGCTAGGACTAGTTTTGTGGGCACTTAATGTTGATTGGTTTGAGTTAGGGATACTGGAGTAGTTTGCCATTTCCTTCTCAAATTTGTATGAGTTCCGCCAAAACATGAATTGGGTGAAAAGGAGTAATATAAGATTGGAATGCATGAAGATGCTGTACTTAAGAAATGATGATCTGGGGGCAGCTAGGTGGCCCAGTGGATAGAACACCAGCCCTGAAGTCAGGAGGACCTGAGTTCAAACTTGACCTCAGACATTTAACACTTTCTGGCTGTGTGACCCTGGGCAAGTCACTTAACCCCAATTTCTCAGCAAAGAAAAAGAAAGAAATGACAATCTGATGAGAGCAGAAAAGCCTGGGAAGCCAGGAATTGATACAAAGTGATGTAGGACCAGAAAAACTGTATACACTATGACTAAAAAGGTGTAAATGCAAAGAACAACAACAAAAAAGTATAATGTATATAAGTGTAATGACTAGGCTTGTCCCAGAAGGAGATAAAAGAGAAAACTTCCTTCTGTGCAGATGGGAAAATCTATGAGTGGAAAGCATATAATAGCAGATTTAGACAAAGTGTTGATTAGTTTTGGTTTCTTCTTTTTTTAAAAAAATTATAAAACATGACTTTCTAGTAGGAAATATCTCAGAAATGCAGGCAGTATATAAATAAAAGCTTTCAATTTTTTTTCCCCCAAAGACAAGATTGGAAAATTGAGGAGCAGCCTAAAGGCCAATACCTTGGCTTAGCTTGAACTCTTTAGCAAGAGTTCAAATTGATTAATTCCAAAGGCAATGAATGGGAAGCCCTTGAAGAGATTTTGAGCAAAGAATTGATGTGATTAGATTTTTATATAGAGTTTAGCCATCTAGCAAGAGATATAAAGGAGAACTTAGACGGAAAAAGACTGTAGAGGATTAAGAAGGGTAGTGGAGTAATCTGAACAAATGGTGTGTGGAAATAGAACAACCACAAAGGCACATTAGAGTGAAAGGTTAAAAGAATTATTAAATAACTATTATATGCCAAAATGCAGGACATACAAAAGAAAATACCTGCCTTCAAGGAGCTTATACTCTAATAGGAAGACAATATATAAATAAATAGATATAATATAAATAGGAAATAATTATTGAGGGAAAGCACTAGAATTAAGAGGAGCTGAGGAAGAATTTCTTTCAGAGATGAGATTTTAAATTGGAACTTAAAAGAGGTAAGCTATGACTTAATTGGGAAGTAAGAAAAACTGTACTGAGTTAATCTGATGGGTCTGGCTAGTTCAATATCCAATCTCAAAGTGACGCATGCAATATACATTGCCATGTATATTGTCATGGGACACCATACTTGGTTACCTATTCCTGAGATGAACTTCAAAGGTTCTGCCATAACTGTAGGTCCTTTTAATAATCAATTATGAATTAGTCATCTTCTTGAGCCTACTTAAATTAGCATCAAAAGTTACTTTACGAATTCCATAAATTACCAAATTACATAGTACTTATTTTTCTTTATTCCCTCTCAGCCCTCCCGCATTTAAATCCAGTTCCAGTTTTAATCCAGTATGTCATAGCGTCACCTTCCTGATGTCATGGTCATCTTCTAGAAGGAAGGACAAACAACAGTGACTCCCCCATTCATCTGTGAGCTCCTCATTTAGTGATACATAAAAGGGCAAGTAAAATGGCAGCTTCAAAGCTGTTGGTTTGAATCAGTCTTTTCCTAATATCACAATTATAATAGAAAATGACCCTGTCCAACCTCAGTGTGGAGGAGCATTAGTTATTCAGAATGACTGAGGCCCTGGCTTCCAGGTACCTGTCTAACCGTTTGATATCTCTATTAACATGTCTTTTGAAGTGTAGGGGAAAAAAAAAAAAACCCAAACAAACAACTATACATTTGTAAGGCAAACAACTATACATTTGTAAGGCCTAGAAATCTGAGTTGCTGGCCGAGCTAGGAATGCCAAGTGCCACATAGTACAATGAAATCCAGTGCCTGATTTCTAGGGCTGAAATCCTGGTCTGACTTTGGTTAGAGTATTTAGTCTCTAAACCTCAGTTTCCTCATCGTAAAATGAAGGTTGGATTAGATAAACTCTTAAGGTCTCTTCAAGCCTTATTATGACCTAATAACTTAGACTAGCTGTCTCCTAACGTTCCTTCTATTCTCCAATTCATGATTTCATTCTGCTAATCCTGGTTGAGTTGAAAAATCTTACGATGAAAACTCATTGGTCATGGGACTTGAGCCAGGAGACCAAAGGATCCTGAAGACATGGCTGAAAGGAGTTACTTTCTCCTGGGTCTCTTCCAATCTGTAGTTGCTTCTATTTAGTCTTGTGCCAAACCACGTCACAAATGTTTTATGTGGAAAAAACTAAACAAAACTCCCCAAATCATCAAATTATTTGGAATTCAAATCAATTGTTATAATTATCTATATGGTACAGTAAATAGAGTTCTGGGCCTGGAGGCTCATCTCTCTGAGTTCAAATCCACTCAAGATCACTCAGTGATCCTGGGTAAGTCATTTTACCCTATTTGCCTCCATTTTTTTCATCTGTAAAATGAGCTGGAGAAGGAAATGAGAAACTATACCTAGAAAATTGCCTAGAAAATGGAGTCATAATATTGACTCAAGAAGAATAGGACACCACTAAAACAATTCAACTACAACAGGGATATCACAGTGCCTACCTAAGTGGGCACTTAAAAACAAATGTTCATTGAATCGTTATTACAATTATTGGATGGTGGCAGTCATTTATCTTTTATTTCGTGGAGCTCCTCTGTCACTTAATTCTACCTAATTATAAAGTATAATGGTATATTTTTTACATCTGATTCAAATTTAGTCATCTGTTAAAGTATTCCAAATTAGATGGAAAAATTAGATACAAATAAAAATGATCAAGAAGACCACTAACTTTTGGACAGGATTGTCTCTGAGGTCTCTATCAGCTTACCAAATAATTGACCATTGTGAAAGTTCTTGAGATTTTGTTAAGAATTTGGAATTCATTCGTCCTCTCATTCTCTACCTCCTAAAATTAGGAGGCATTTCTTTATGCATACTTTATATGCAGGTGTATGGTCCCACAAACTCCTTAAGGGCAGGGATCACTTCATTTTTGTGTTCTTGTCCTTATTGCCTAGTGCTGTGCCTAGCACACTGTCAGCCTTTCAAAAATATTTGATGAGTTTGATCCAGTCCTCTCCTAACAACTTTATGGTCACCAGACAAGGATTTAAATCGTAGTCCTGATACATCCTAGCCATGTAGCTATGAGTAAGATTATGACTTGTTCAGGGTTACATGGCTAGTGAGTATCTCATGAGATTTAAATTCAGGAAAATGATTCTTCTCTATTCAGTGCATCTCCTAGCTACCCTTTTACCAGGTAACATGAATGCTGTGCACATTTCCAAAAAAATCACATTAGAGTTGGGAGGGGGGGGGGAGTACATTGACTAACTCTAGAATATACTGCTAATGTAGCTGTAGTTTGAGATAAATTTTGAGAAGGCTTTTTAACTTCACGATCTTCGTTTGTTCCAGATAAACTGGCCTCCATGCTATTCCTCATATATAACAGTCTATGTACTGCTTCTGTCTTTATCCAAGTTATCCCTAATATCTAAAATGCTTTTCCCTCCTTCTTAGAACTTCTAGTTACCTTCAAGTCTCAGTTTAATTGCCTCATTCTTTCTTGATTCTTCCAGTTGTCTATATCCTCACTGAAAAAAATCACCTTGTATTTTGTATACATTCTGTATTTACTTACCTATGAACAGGTTATGTTCCCCACTATTACAATATCCTCTTCCTGAGGGTAAGAATTGATTCAATTTTGTTTTTATATTCCTTGTAATCTATTTCATTGATTTGGGGTGGTTAACTGCTTTGTTAAGGGCAGATTTGGAATGTTGTATTTGGAATTTATCTTGCTGATAAAGTTTCATTAATCATGTGAGATAGTTTTTTTGGTTTGGTTTTTTTTTTTTTTTTGGCTGAAACACAGCTAGGAAGTGTTAAGTGTCTGAGTCGAATTTGAACTCCAGTCTTCCTGACTTCAGGGCTAGTGCTCTATTCACCAGTTGCTCATTTTTAAATAGGAAAGTCTTATATGTTATTATGATCACATGATGATTTAAGTAGAAAAAGATATATTACTAAAAGTAAAAGAAAATAAGGCTTCTGGTAGCAACACTGGATTTTACATTAAAGGGAAAGTTTTTTGTTGGCATAAAGATGAAGATAATTCCAAAAACAGGCAACTTAGAACTGATCCAAAAAACAAAACAAAACAAAAAAAAATCATAGCATCACAGAATTTCAAGATTGGAGGAGACCTCAGACCTCTAGTTCAGTCTTTATCTGTAAAGAAACAGTCCTTTCTATATTATTCCCAACAAGAAGTAATCCCTTCAAAGAAGAGGCACCTATTACCTTCAGAAGAAATGCCCTCTTTTGGAAAGTTCTAATCATTAGGAAATATTTGCTGACATAAAACTGAAATTTGTCTGTTTGCAGCTTCCCCACATGGCTCCTGGTTTTGTTCTTGGAGACAAAAACAGAACAAATCAAATCTTTTTTCCATATGCTAAACCTTCATATGCTTAAAGAAGGCTATCATATTCCCCCTGAGTCTTCTCTAGGGTAAAGAAATGGTGTTTCTGTTAAGGATCAAATTAAAGCTGTTTTAGAGAGTTTTTTAGAAAGGAGGAAAAAAACTCAAATGAAAGTAACTTTAGTGTGTCCATTGGAATGGTACAAGGTTTAGGGAAAGTGGGAGTACATTTATTTGCCTTGAAAAAAAAGAAAAAAGAAAAGTTTGCATGTAAGTTATATTTTATATCATTTAAAATTCCTAGCTTCCTGTGTAAATTTGCTCTTAAAAAGCAACAGTACCACGAAAAAATAATTAAAACAAAAAACAGTACCATGAATAATTCTAGACTTCATGCTCTGTGTACTCAGAGTTGATATAGAATTATCAATTAAGAGGCACTTATTGGGCACTTGTGTGTCAGGTGTTGTGCAATATATTCATCTACAGTTGTGTCCCTTAATTCACTGCTTATCCTATAGATCTCTTTAGTTGGAGCCCTGGATAAGAGTTCTAGCTATAGTTTAGCTTTAGGAAAGATCTCAGCCTCAAACCTACCTCTACTCAGAAACAACAGGAGGAGATTGTGGAAATGCCTAAATTCAAGTCCCACAGCCCTAAGCTGGACTGCTTTTTGAAGGCTTGGCATCAGCCTCACTGCCTGTAATTTAAGTAGTTCCAACATGAAGACTTTACGTAGTGGGGGGAAAAATGCACATGGCAACTCAGGACTGTTCCCAGAGATGGAAAAAGCTGTTGAATCATCATCCATTCATCATTCGGAGGCATTCTATCCCCAAATTCTGTTAGCTTATTATCTAGCAGCATCAGTACCAGATGGTAGATTACTCCACATTCCTGAGATCCTGGAATGTGATCTGCAGAGACAAACAGAAAAAAAAGCATACTTTTAAAAAATTATATTTTTTTCACAATTTTAAAATAAAGGTGATAAACTAATTAGAAGTCAGTATGATCAGAGATAAAAGAAAATAGAAAAGCTTATTTTCAAGATTTAGCATAGTTTCATAATTCATCAGTAGAAAAAAAGTAAACTTGAAAACCTAATGCTTTTAGGCAGCCCTCCACATCCTGGGAGCACCCACCATGTGTAGGAAGTGCCGAATTGGGCATCGGACAGTCTGTGCCACAGCTTGCGCTTTTTCCTGGCAGTCCCTAAATAGCTGCTGTTTATTTTCTGTGTGAGTATCACTGAATTGTTATAACAAGATAAAATGGAGAATAATTGTGGGGTGCCAGGAAGCATTTGACAGAAATAAATATCAGTTGTCTAAACAATTACAAATGGATTTATGACTATGGTTTTCTGGGTTTTTCCATTTTTGAACCAGAATTACATGAGCATCTTTTTGTTGTGAAAAGATCATTGTGTTAATTGTCTAACCTATTTGAAAAAAAAGCACTCTAGAATATAGAGACCCTAAGACCAATGGAGTTCCATAAATCCCTATAGTAAGAAAATATACCTTAAAAATTAATAATTCATGCATATGTTTAACATATATTAGATTGCTTGCTGTCTAGGGGAGAGGGGAGAGGAAGAAGAGGGAAAGATTTGGAACACAAAAGTTTTTCAAGGGTGAATGTTGAAAACTATCTTTTCATATATTTTGAAAATAAAAAGCCCTCATTTAAAAAAAATTAATAATTCATACTCGAACTTTGAAGTTTACAAAACATCTTACGTATTTTATTTCATTTGGTTCTCAACAGCACCCATTTGAAGTTCGTGCTGTTATTATCCCCATTTCACAAATTAAAAATCAAGACAGAGAGAAATTAAGTGATTTGCCTAAAGTTGCATAGCTAGTATCTGAGGCAGAATTTGAATTTACATTTTATTTCAAGCCTGGTATTCTATCCATTACATTACAACACTCCTCTCATCTCTCATTAATTCTGGGACATAAGGTACTAAAAATTTCTCCAAAAAAAAAAAAATTGAAACCGAAAGAAGAATTTTGCTCTCAATTTGTGATTTCATAAAATTAAGGTACTCCTAGGGAGGAAACACCCTGTATCAATAGAGAAGACCTACTTTGTATTTTATAGTTTTATAGATTTACTGATGATTAAGTGACTTGCTTACACACATCTAAAATATGTGTTGGAGGTGAGATTTGAACACAAACCTTTTTGACACTGAGACTGGCATACTATCTCCTTCTCCAAGGGAGAATTAAGGCTGGGTATATAGATCTAAAAGTCATATAGAATGATAGCTGAACTTATGGGCATTGATGCAATTGCTATGCATTGTTATTATTTGTCCTTTGTTCTGGAAGAGAACCCCGACATCAGGGAGGTGATACCATGACTTGCAAGTGAATTGGATTTAAGTGAGAAAGAGCTGTGCAAGATCACCTGTCTCAATTTACCCTCCAGAGTCATCTGGATGAGAAATGACCCTCTGACACTCAGGCCTCTTTAAGCAAGTCCTTGACAGGTCTCTGACTGAGACCAACGAAAGAGAGAAGACAAAAAGGACCAGGTCAGAGCCTTAGGGAGGAGTGGACTGTTTAGAACCAGCAAAGGAGTAGTAATGTCCAAGCAGAAGATCCAGGAAATCCATGTCCCAGAGGATAGAGGAAAGAGTATTAAGAAAGGGGATGAGGGGAAGTCTGCGTAGTCAAGAGCTACAGAAAGGTAAAGGAAGATAAACATTAAAGAAAATACAGTGCACTTGGCAATTAGGAGAAAACTGGCAGTCTTGGAAATGTCATTTTTAGAAGCATGTTAAAGTTAGAAGCTAGATTGTTAGTAGCTGAGAAGTGAGTAGGTCCCAGAGAACTGAAGATAGCAAAAGCAAATGACTTGTGGAACTTGACAGTGAAAGTGAGAAGAGACTTAGAAGAGGAGCTTGCAAAAATGTTAGGGTCAAAAGAAATATTTTAAAAATGGAGAGACCTGGGCACTTTTGGAGGCAAGGAAGAAAGAGTCAAAGATTGAGGAAACAAGCAAAGGAACTAATGATGTTTGGGATAAACCCCTGGAGGAGATAGGACTGGAGGGGAATCAAAAACCATAACCTATACAAGCTACAGAAGCCATCTTGGTTTCCCCAGAGATTTATAAAAAGCATAGACTTGAAGTTCAGACTGGATGAAAGATCTGGACAAAGGTTTCTCTAAGAGATGAATAAAGGGCTTGGAAATATTGGTTACAAAGTGAACCCAAAGGAAACACAAAATATCACTGTAGGGATGCTTTTGTGTTAACTTGGGATGGACAAAATATTATAAAAAAAAATTTAGTCTATGAGCTAAACTGGTATAGAGGCTAAAGACAATCAATTTTTTGAGATTTAAACTCCTGGTGATGTACTCCAATCCCTGATCTGTAGCATAGCTATGCAGTTGAGAAAATTTAATATTTACAGACTCATGGATTTAGCTCAATGTGGCTACTCTGGAGAATGTTGCTAATTATGTTAACCAAGTTAGAACTTGAAGCCTAAAGGATTTTCCAAAAAGGGGGAAAGCAAAAAAGGTGTCCAATGTCCAATAAAAATTGGGCATAGGTCATATAATCTCACATATAAAGCAATAATAAATATATAAGAATCAAAACACTAGCTGAATGACTTAAACAGCATCTACTGTCTTATTACTAGTACTAATAAGCTTACCTATCAGCTAGGAAGTTAATATTTAATATAAAACAGTTTTTGCAAAACAGATAATTAGCTGTGTTCCATTTCACATCCTTTCAGCAATTAGTTTGATCTAACAGCCAAGCTACATCTTGCCATAGATGGCTCTCTGAAGCCAAATTGAGTTTTTTGGTACTAATCCACTTCTGTCACTGCTAAGGCACTTTTCCCATGACTCCTTTAATGCTGGGGAAAAGGAAGATGGCAGCTGTCATTTCTTCAAGCTTTTTAATGCTCAGCCAGATTATTCCTAAAGGAAGACACAAAAAAGGCAGCCAGGGAATCAGTTACAAGCTCCATTAGTTGATTTTTATATTCCAAGAAGAAAGAAGCAGAAAGACTATCCTCCACCCCACCCTGAAACTACATCTTGTCAAACTGAAGAGCTACCTCCAAGAATATAATATTTGGAAAAGACTGGTTCAAACGCAGGTTGCTATCCTTCTGCAACTTGATAGTATTTGTAAACTTCTGTGGCCAAAAAAAATTAATTTACATTTTAGCAGATCTCAGAAACTAGAAGGATTTTTCTTCCTATTTTGTTGATGAGAAAACAAGTTTAATGAGAGACAAGTTTTTTGCCTCGATGACACAGTGGAAAGAATGCTGGCTCTGGTGTCAGAGATACTCATCTCGTGTTCACTAGCACTAGCAGGATGACTCTGGGCTATTTAACTTTGTTTGCCTCAGTTTCCTCATCTATGAAATGAGATGGAGAAGGAAATAACCAACCTCTCTAGTATCTTTGCCAAGAAAACCCGCAATGGGGTTATGAAGAGTAGGATACAACTGAAAATGATTGAACAAAAACAAATAGTTTTTAAAACTACAAGCCAAGATTTGAACCCAAGCTTCCTGATTTCAAGTATTTAAATACTCTTGCCTCCACCCCCAAAAAAGTAGACAACAAATGTTTATTGAATTAAGTTGAATTTGTTGAATTGACATCATCCTTGGAACTGAAATCAACAAGTATCTTGATGTGGAGAGGAAGATGACAACTCTGTTAGAAATTGTTTCAGGATCAAGAAAAGAAAGAGGCTGGGAGGTTATAAACTATTCAGAAGCCTCACATCTGTGCAAAATGGGTAGTTTCTTCAAGAAAAAGAGAAGGTGTTGCACAGCTTCCTAAGACATCAAATGGACTGTGTCTTAATAGACAGGAAACATATGGTTACAGATATAAATCACTTGAGAATCAGCTGTTGGTATACATTCAAATCATTGTGGTGTCAGCATAGGGACAGATAAATTCTCAATTAGAAGAAATGATAAAAATCACAGAATAAGATCCTAGGATTTAGAGTTGGATTAGAAATCAATTAGCCCATCTGCCAAGATGCTGGTCAAATACAGAGCTAAGATTAGTATGTGGCTCTTGAGTCCACATCCAGAACAGTTTCCTTTGCAATATACCTCTTCCTTCCCCTCCTCACAATACAGCATCTCAGAAGTGAAATGGATATTAGGCATCATTCATGCCAATCTCTCTGAATAGGAACCTCTGCTTCCTCTCTTCCACATTTCTGACAAATTCTCATCCAGCTTCCTCTTAAAGATTCAAGGAAATCCACTAATCCCTGAGGGAGTCCACTCCATACTTGGATAATTAGGAATATATATATATATATATATATATATATATATATATATATATATATATATATACACATATGTATATATATGTATATATATATATACATATACATATGTATATATATATATGTATATATATATACATATACATATGTATATATATATGTATGTATATATTAATTAAACTTTTTATTTTCAAAACATATGCCTGAATAATTTTTCTACATCGACCCTTGCATAGCCTTGTGTTTCAGATTTTTCCCTCCTTCCCCTAGCAAGCCAATATATGTTATATATGTTAAAATATATATTAAATCCAATATATGTTTGGATATTTATTTATACATATTTATATTTTTGCTGCACAACAAAAATCAGATCAAAAAGGAAAGAAAATGAGTAAGAAAAATGTGAGTGAACGATAACTTTAAAAAGAATGAGAATGTTATGTTGGGATCCTCACTCAGTTCCCACAGTCTCTCTCTGGGTGTAGATGGCTCTCTTCATCATAAGATCATTGGAACTGGCCTAGATCATCTCATTGTTGGAAAGAGTCATGTCCATAGGAATTGATCATCATATAATCTTGTGTACAAAGATCTCCTGGTTCTGCTCATTTCACTCAGCATCAGCTCATGTAAGTCTTTCCAGGATTTTCTGAAATCCTCCTGTTGATCATTTCTTACAGAATAATATACCATTATATTCATATACCACAATTTATTCACCCAATCTCCAGCTGATGGGTATCCACTCAGTTTCCAGTTTCTTGTCACTATGAAAAGGACTACCACATTTTTGCACATGTGGGTACCTTTCCAAGAAGATGTTTTTTTCCTATCAAGCCAAAATTTGCCCATCTGCCATGTTTACTTATTATTTTCATCTCTGATGGCTGAAGTCAAGAAAAAGAAATCTAAAATTTTTTTTATTGTAACACTTAAAAAAAATCTGATTTCCAATTTGACTTTCCAATCTATACAAGTCACAAGGTTACTGTAAATTTTATGATTTTATGATCTTATTAATGCAGCTTTAAAATATGTTAACTTTGGAGGCTACCATGTTACATTGTTGATTATTGAGGTTATAATCTAGCAAAAATCCCAGATCTTTTTCATTCAGACTGAAGAGGCTTAGCTTTGCTCCCCATTATATAGTTCTATTGGTGAATTTTTGAAATCAAAAGTAGTAAATTAAGTTTCTTATTAGTTATGGTCCATCATTCTGGCTTGGTTAGATCTTTTTGGATTTGTTCAATATGTTAGCTATTCTTATCAAGTTTTGTATCTGGAAATTTGATAAGGAAACTATACATTCATCCAACTCACAAATAAAAATGTGGAACAGAACAAGGGAACCTCATGATTTTTTTGCAAATTAACATTGGTCCTTTCATTATTACTCCTTATGTGCAGACTTCAATCAGTTCTGAATTCACTCTCCTTCTGAAATCCAGGTATTTAGTGTCAGTAGCATTAATTGCCATGATCTATGAAACTCTGATGCTACTAACTCTGTCAAAAAGGTGAGTTTATTATGAAGAACTCGTTGGCTCTTAGTGAATACTACTTCCCTTTCTAAATTCTCTGAAATCATCTTTTTACCAATAGAGTTCTAGGTTTTTCCAGGAACTGAAATCAAGTTGATTGTTCTGTAGTTTAAAAAAAAATCATCCTCTTCCCCTTTTTGAAAATTGGGTTAACATTTGCCTTTCTCTCATTTTTCAGGTCATCAGATGAGAAGACATGGCTTGTATGTGACTTCAGAAGTTTCAAGCCAACTAGACCAATTCTAAAACATGGAAAATTAGCAAAATACTGAAGGCATCTAATTTCTTTTTTTTTTTTTTTTTTTTTTATTTTATAATTACAACATTTTTTGACAGTACATATGCATAGGTAATTTTTTACAACATTATCCCTTGCACTTACTTCTATTCAGATTTTTTCCCTTCCTCCCCCAAGCCCCTCCCCCAGATGGCAAGCAGTCTTATATATGTTAAATATATTACAGTATAATTTAGATACAATATATGTGTGTAGAACCGAATTTTTTGTTGCACAGGAAGAATTGGATTCAGAAGGTAAAAATAACAGTTTACATTCATTTCCCAGTGTTCCTTTTCTGTATGTAGCTGGTTCTGTCCATCATTAATCAATTGGAATTGGATTAGCTCTTCTCTATGTTGAAGAAATCCACTTCCATCAGCATACATCCTCGTACAGTATCATTGTTGAAGTGTATAATGATCTTCTGGTTCTGCTCGTTTCACTCAGCATCAGTTGATGTAAGTCTCTCCAAGCCTCTCTGTATTTCTCCTGTTGGTCATTTCTTATAGAACAATAATATTCCATAACATTCATATACCATAGTTTTCCCAACCATTCTCCAATTAATGGACATCCATTCATCTTCCAGCTTCTAGCCACTAAGAAAAGGGCTGCCACAAACATTTTGGCACATACAGGACCCTTTCCCTTCTCTAGTAGTTCCTTGGGGTATAAGCCCAGTAGTAGTATGGCTGGGTCAAAGGGTATGCACATTTTGATAACTTTTTGGGCATAATTCCAGATTGCTCTCCAGAATGGTTGGATTCTTTCACAACTCCACCAACAATGCATCAGTGTCCCAGTTTTCCCACAGGAACTCCAACATTCATCGTTATTTGTTCCTGTCATCTTAGCCAATCTGACAGGTGTGTAATGATACCTCAGAGTTGTCTTAATTTGCATTTCTCTGATCAATAGTGATTTGGAACACTCTTTCATATGAGTGGAAATAGTTTTAATTTCATCATCTGAAAATTGTCTGTTCATATCCTTTGACCATTTATCAATTGGAGAATGGCTTGATTTCTTATAAATTAAAGTCAATTCTCTGTATATTTTGGAGATGAGGCCTTTATCAGAACCTTTAACTGTAAAAATTTTTTCCCAATTTGTTACTTCCCTTCTAATCTTGTTTGCATTAGTTTTGTTTGTGCAGAAACTTTTTAATTTGGTGTAATCAAAATGTTCTATTTTGTGATCAATAATGGTCTCTAGTTCTCTCTTGGACACAAACTCCTTCCTCCTCCACAAGTCTGAGAGGTAAACCATCCCATGTTCCTCCAATTTATTTATGATTTCGTTCTTTATGCCTAAATCTTGGACCCATTTTGATCTAATCTTAGTATGTGGTGTTAAATGTGGGTCCATGCCTAGTTTCTGCCATACTAATTTCCAGTTTTCCCAGCAGTTTTTGTCAAATAATGAATTCTTATCCCAAAATTTGGGATCTTTGGGTTTATCAAAAATTAGATTGCTATTTTTATTCACTCTCTTGTCCTGTGAACCTAACCTATGCCACTGATCAACTAGTCTATTTCTTAGCCAATACCAAATGGTTTTGGTGACTGTTGCTTTATAATATAGCTTTAAATCAGGTACACTTAGACCACCTTCCTCTGACTTTTTTTTCATTTGTTCCCTTGCAATTCTCGACCTTTTATTCTTCCATATGAATTTTGTTGTTATTTTTTCTAGGTCATTAAAATAGTTTCTTGGGAGTCTGATTGGTATAGCACTAAATAAATAGATTAGTTTGGGGAGTATTGTCATCTTTATTATATTCGCTCGGCCTATCCAAGAACATTGAATGTCTTTCCAATTATTTAAATCTGACTTTATTTTTGTGGCAAGTGTTTTGTAATTTTGCTCATATAATTCCTGACTCTCCTTTGGTAGATATATTCCCAAATATTTGATACTATCGACTGTTATTTTGAATGGAATTTCTCTTTGTATCTCTTGCTGTTGGATTGTGTTGGTAATGTATAAAAATCCTGAGGATTTATGTGGATTTATTTTGTATCCCGCGACTTTGCTAAAATTCTGAATTATTTCTAATAGCTTTTTAGCAGAGTCTTTGGGGTTCTCTAAGTATACCATCATGTCATCTGCGAAAAGTGACAATTTGATTTCTTCATTTCCTACTCTAATTCCTTGGATCTCTTTCTCGGCTCTTATTGCCAAGGCTAGAGTTTCTAGTACTATATTGAATAGTAATGGTGATAGTGGGCAACCTTGTTTCACTCCTGATCTTACAGGGAAAGGTTCTAGTTTATCACCATTACATATGATGTTTACTGAAGGTTTTAAATATATGCTCCTTATTATTTTAAGGAATAGTCCATTTATTCCTATACTCTCAAGTGTTTTTAGTAGGAATGGATGTTGGATTTTATCAAATGCCTTTTCTGCATCTATTGAGATGATCATATGGTTTTTATTAATTTGATTATTAATATGGTCAATTATACTAATAGTTTTCCTAATATTAAACCAGCCCTGCATTCCTGGTATAAATCCCACTTGGTCATAGTGTATTATCCTGGGGATGATTTTCTGAAGTCTATTTGCTAATATCTTATTTAAGATTTTAGCATCAATATTCATTAAGGAAATTGGTCTATAGTTTTCTTTCTCAGTTTTTGATCTACCTGGTTTAGGTATCAGTACCATGTCTGTGTCATAGAAGGAATTTGGTAGGACTCCTTCAATCCCTATTTTTTCAAATAGTTTACATAGCATTGGAGTTAGTTGTTCTTTAAATGTTTGGTAGAATTCACCTGTAAATCCATCTGGTCCTGGGGACTTTTTCTTAGGAAGTTGGTTAATAGCTTGGTCTATTTCTTTTTCTGAGAGGGGACTATTTAGACTACTTACTTCTTCCTCTGTTAATCTGGGTAAGCTATATTTTTGAAGGTATTTTTCCATTTCATTTAAGTTATCGAATTTATCGGCATAAAGTTGAGCAAAGTAGCTCCTAACTATTGTTCTAATTTCCTCTTCATTAGTGGTGAGTTCACCCTTTTCATTTTCAAGACTATCATTTTGCTTTTTCTCTTTCCTTTTTTTAATCAGGTTTACTAAGGGTTTGTCTATTTTGTTGGTTTTTTCATAAAACCAACTCTTAGTTTTATTAATTAATTCAATAGTTTTTTTACTTTCAATTTTATTAATCTCAGCTTTTATTTTTTGAATTTCAAGTTTTGTGTTTGTCTGGGGGTTTTTAATTTGTTCCTTTTCTAGCAATTTTAGTTGTAAACCTAATTCGTTGGCCCTCTCTTTCTCTATCTTATGCAGGTAGGCCTGTAGAGATATAAAACTTCCCCTAATTACTGCTTTGGCTGTATCCCACACATTTTGGTATGATGTCTCATTATTGTCATTTTCTTGGGTGAAGTTATTAATTATGTCTATGATTTGCTGTTTTACCCAATCATTCTTTAGTATAAGATTATTTAGTTTCCAATTATTTTTTGGTCTATTTTCCCCTGGCTTTTTATTAAATGTTATTTTGATTGCATTATGGTCTGAAAAGGATGCATTTACTATTTCTGCCTTACTGCATTTGATTTTGAGGTTTTTATGCCCTAGTATATGATCAATTTTTGTATATGTTCCATGAACTGCTGAGAAGAAAGTATATTCCTTTCTGTCTCCATTTAGCTTTCGCCAAAGATCTATCATATCAAACTTTTCTAGTATTCTATTTACCTCTTTGACTTCTTTCTTATTTATTTTGTGGTTTGATTTATCTAATTCTGAGAGTGCAAGGTTGAGATCTCCCACTATTATAGTTTTGCTATCTATTTCCTCTTGCAGCTCTCTTAATTTCTCTTTTAAGAATTTAGATGCTGCACCACTTGGTGCATACATGTTTAATATTGAATATTGATACTGCTTCACTATTGATGCTTCCCTTTAGCAGGATATAATGCCCTTCCTTATCTCTTTTAATTAGATCAATTTTTGTTTTTGCTTGATCTGAGATGAGGATGGCTACTCCTGCTTTTTTGGTTTTGCCTGAAGCATAATATATTCTGCTCCACCCTTTTACTTTTAGTTTGAATGTCTCATCCTGTTTCAGGTGTGTTTCCTGTAAACAACATATAGTAGGATTCTGACTTTTAATCCAGTCTGCTAACTGCTTCCTCTTTATGAGGCAGTTTGCCCCATTCACATTTATGGTTAGAAGGACTAATTCTATATTGCTTGCCATCCTATTAACCCCTGCTTATGCTTTTCCCCTTTCCTTCCCTTTTACCCTCCTATCCAGTATTAAACTGGTAAACACCACTTGCTTTTCACAGCCCTCCCTTTTTAGGATCCCTCCCCCACCTTAAAGATCCTCCCCTTATTTTACCCCTTTTCCTCGAAATTACTGTATTCCCTTCCCCTTAGCTTACTCCTTCCCTTTCACTTTTCAATGAAGTGGAAGAAGTTTCACCATAAATCAAATATGTCTATTGATACACGCTATGTTCATCTCCCTCCTTTCTTTCTCTCAGATATAATAGGTTACCTTTGCCTCTTCATGAGATGTAGTACCACCACTTTATACTTTTTTATGATATAATCTCTTTTCCACCTCTAGTTTCTAAGACAAATTGTACATATGTTCTTTACATATTTTTTTTGACAGAAGTATAGTTCTCAAGATTTCTTTTTACCTTTTTTAGAAGTCTCTTGAGTTCTGTATTTGAAGATCAAACCTCTTATGTAGGTCTGGTTTTTTCATCAAAAATAGATGGAATTCATTTATTTCGTTAAATGTCCATCTTCTTCCCTGGAAAACGATGCTCATTCTTGCTGGGTAAGTTATTCTTGGCTGCATACCAAGTTCCTTAGCCTTTCGGAATATCATGTTCCAGGCCCTGCGTTCTTTTAATGTGGACGCTGCTAGATCCTGTGTTATCCTTATTGTGGATCCTCCATATCTGAATTGTTTTTTTCTAGCAGCTTCCAATATCTTTTCCTTTGTCTGATGGTTCTTGAACTTGGCCACTATATTTCTTGGCGTTTTGATTTTAGGGTCCCTTTCAGTAGGTGATCGATGAATTTTTTCAATGTCTATTTTACCCTCTGTTTCCAGAATGTCTGGGCAGTTCTCTTTGATAATTTCCTCGAAAATGGTGTCCAAGCTCTTTTTTTCCTCCCATTTTTCAGGGAGTCCGATTATTCTCAAATTGTCTCTCCTGGATCTGTTTTCCAGGTCTGTTGTCTTTCTGGTAAGGTACTTGACAGTCTTTTCAATTGTTTCATTTCTCTGGTTTTGCTTGACTCCCTCTTGGTTTCTCCTTGAGTCATTCATTTCTACTTGTTCCAGTCTAATTTTCAATGATGTATTTTCTTCACTCACTTTTTTAATATTTCTTTGTAATTGTCCAATTGAGTTTTTATCTTCTATGGAATTTTTTTCCATTTTATCCATTTTATTTTTTAGAGAGCTGATTTCTTTTTCCAGCTCTCTAATCCTGTTTTCCTTGGAGTTGTTTACCTTTTCCAGCTCACTAATCTTGTTTCTCAATGATTTGATTTCTTTATCCATTCTGTCTTTGAATGCATGGGATGACTTCTCCAGGCTCTCTTGCCAAGCTTCCCTTTCCTTTTCCCATTTCTCTTCCAGCTCTCTTGTGAGAGCCTTTTTGATTTCCTCTATGAGGTTCTTTTGTATTGAGGAGCAGCTTATATCCCTCCCAGGGGATACATCTGGGGACAGTCTGTTCCTAGTCTCCTCAGCATTTGAAGTCTGCTCCCTCTCCACACAGAAGCTGTCAATGGTTAGAGCCCTTTTGAATTTTTTGTTCATTTTGTCAGAGTAGGAATCAAAGAAAACAAACTGACAAGAGAAACAATTGGTCTGTTTTGCGGGGGATAGGGCTGGATGTTATTAATGGGCTTCCTCTACAGACTGGGGGTAGGGCAGCAGAGAGCCACTAACAGAACAGCAATGACTGTACTGAGTCTGCGCTCTGAGGCTCTGAGAACGCACCGAGTCAGTCCAGGTGGGGGTTGGGGGTGGCCCGGCTCTGAGAGACGCTGGCTTTCTGGGGTTTTAATCTTCACCTCCGGTGTTTACACCCTCTCTGCTGCTCCTGGCTTGCTGCCAAGACGGAGCATCCACACTGGGGCAAAAGCCCTTTCACAGAAACGGCAGAGATCACACCCCTCCCCCTCTGGTCTGAGCTGTGTGAGCTGCCTGTCTCGCTCTGGCTGCCTGCCCTCAGTCTGCGCCTAGTCTGTCTGACCCTCCCCCAAACAAACACAGACCTTTTCTGGCGACTTTCAAGGATGTCTTCTCTTGGTGATAATTTGTGGATTTCTTTCTGGGTCAAGCATTAAGTCAGAGGCTTGTCATGAAGTAAGTTCTGAGAGAAAACGAGGAGCTCAAGCAGCTGTCTGCCTCCACGCCGCCATCTTGGCCGGAAGTATCGGCATCTAATTTCTTATAAAAACTTATCTGAAGCAAAATAGGAAGCTGAAAAAAGCCTAGAAACAATTTCAGCCAATAAATCCTTAATCTTTTTGCCAAGAGGAGAACTTTTTAAAATGTAGTCATTTATAGTACATTATGGAGAATGAAGATGCAAGACTATAAGTAATATTCCTTCACCAAACATTGAAGAACAGTCAAAGAAAAAAACAGTTTACAGAACTTAGCATGAGATCTACCTAAGCCAAATCCTCCCAAGAGTACTTGTAGATGAAATTGGAAGGAGAACAACACAGAGATACAAATGGAATAGATACACTAGTATTTGTTATCATCTAAGATAAAAATAGTATTATAACTTTTGGATACTACCACCTTACTTCCAGATTTACAATTTAAGAAAATTGCAATACTGATGAATTTGGGACGAATGTTTCTGACCTGTTCCTGACTTTGTAAAGAAGAAATCAATATTAGAGAAGATACAATTTTGAAAATAAGCAGGGATCAATTTTCCAGATATCTCAAATATGGAAAAATTTCAAAAGAATGAAGATCACAGATGGTGCTTTAAAAAAAAAAAAAACAACAAAACAACAAAACATATCAGCAATTACCAATCCATATGATTATATTCTTGTCTTTGTAAAACCTATGTTCATGCTGTGATTTAAAAAGAATTTTTTCTCCTAATAACCCTGGAAGGTAGTGAAAATATTGGGATTTTCATTTTGTAGATGGAAATTGAGGCTCGGAGAAATTAAATGAATTGTGCATGTTAACCCAGCTAGTAAGTATCAGATCCAGAAATCAAGCTCAGATCTTCACCACTACTGATTTCTAAATACTATGTTGGTCATATATACAGTGAAAAATGTCCTTGATAAAAACAGAAGAGGACAGGTCTTCATAAGTAACATTGGAAAGTAGTACATCTGTTGTGTCTAAAGGAATTATCTGAGTGGTATAGAGAAGATCTCATTGTGTCTATTGTTTTTTGACCTTTATAGTAATTAACTTGATAGGACAAAATGCAGCTCTCCACCATTAACTATGCCCTGTTAAAAAGGATTAAAATAAATATAATTGTTAAAATAATTCTGCTCATTGATTCACTGATACTGACTTGATAAGAAATACAAAATAGGGAGTTTGGATGCTATTGAAGATATATTCTGAAGAGTATAAACAAGATTTTTCCATATTCTCCTCTTTGCACTAATAGTATTGAGCCCTTAAACTCCCATAAAGCCCCCTTCAGAAAATTTCTTAGCATCCTTAAACTCAAGTCTAACCTCCTACATAGGAAAAACAATGAACATAATAAACACTTATTATTTAGACAATGAAATGAAACTGGATGGCCAACCCATTCCACTAGCTTATCCATAAGTATATCTTAGATAGACCTGCAAATATACAATGAGCTGGGCCCAATATTAAGTAATAAAAATTACATTGAAGGCATGGTCCAGTACTTTTGATGATCCCAAAGCTACTCCCTGAAGTAAAAATCCAGTCTCTTAGCACGAATATTCCCCTAATGATGTTGCATGATTGCAAATTACAGAACATCATCATTCCAAAAAGAATTATATATCAGTTTCTATTCCACTGTTCCTTCCTGATTCTCCTCTTGCCTGTCTACTATTCTTTCATGTCTTTCATTTGTTATCTCTTTTCTTCCTGACCCCTAAGTAGAAGTATTTTTGAAAAATCTACCCTTGGTCTTCTCTTCCTTCACTATATTTTCTCCCTTGGTAATTCATCTACTCCCCCAATTTCTATTATTATTTCAATACAGGTGAGGACTGAAATCCTGTATCAAGAATAAATCTCATGAATTTCAATGCTCACAATCAAGACAACCTAGGGGCACAATGGATAGAGTGCTGGACCTGGACTTAGAAAAACCAAAGTTCAAATCCAGCCTCAAATATTAGTGACTCTGTGTCTTAGGCAAGTCACTTAACCCTGTTTGCCTTAGTTTCCCCATCTGTAAAATGAATTGGAGAAGGAAATGGCAAAGCACTCTAGTATCTTTGCCAAGAAAATAAAACATGAAATTAAAACGACTCCTAGACAACTCACATCTATCAGATTGGTTAAGATGACATGAATAGATAATGATAAATGTTGGAGGGAATGTGGGAAAACTGGGACACTAATACATTATTGGTGGAGTTGTGGACTGATCCAACCATTTCAGAGAGTAATTTGGAACTATGCTCCAATGGCTATAAAACTCTGCATACCCTCTGATCCAGCAGTGACACTACTGGATTTCTATCCCAAAGAAATTATAAAAAGAGGGAAAAGAATCCACATATGCAAAAATATTTGTAGCAGCTCTTTTTGTGGTGGCAAAGAATTAGAAAATGAGTAGATGCCTGTCAACTGGGAAATGGTTGAATAAGTAATAGAATATTATTGTTCTATAAGAAATGATGAAGAAGATGATTTTTAGAAAAGCCTGGAAAGATTTACATTAATTGATCCTGAATGAAAGAAACAAAATCAGGAAAACATTGTACACAGCAACAGCAAGATTGTGTGATGATCAATTATGATAGACTTGGCTCTTCTCAGCAATTCAGTGATACAAGGCAATTCCAATAAACTTTGGATAGAAAATGCCATCTTCATCCAGAGAGAGAACTATGGAGACTAAATGTAGATGGAAGCATAGTGTTTTCACCTTTTTTTCCTTCTGTGTTTTTTTTTTCTTTCTTGTGATTTTTCCCTTTTGTTTTGATTTTTCTCTCCTAAAATGAGTCATATGGAAATATGTAAAAAAAAATAAAATAGAGTATACAAAAAAGAAAACACCAAATGGAGTCATGAAGAGTTGGACATGACTGAAATGATTGAACAATAACTTCATTGCCAATTTTTGGTTAGCTATCTTTTTTCTGTATGTCCTATGGACATGTCATATTGGAAACTTCCATAATTGAACAATGACTGCCCTACCAAACGTGCCTCTCTCAACTTTTCTTTCTCTGTTGATGTTATTACTATGCTTCAAAGTCATTCTAATTTAAAAAGAAGTCATTTTTAAATTTTTTTAAATTAAAGCTGTTTATTTTCAAAACATACATAGGTAATTTTCAACATCCCCTCTTGAAAAACTTTTTGTTCAGATTTTTTTCCTTCTCTTCCTCCCACCTCCTCCCCTAGATGGCAAATAATCCAATATGTTAAACATGTGCAATTCTTCTATACATATTTTCACAATTATCATACTCACAAGAAAAATCAGATCAAAAAGGAAAAAAAAATGAGAAAACAAAATGCAAGTAAACAACAACAAAAAACCAAATCAAAACAAACAAAAAGTGGATCACTATGTTGTGATCCACACTCAGTCCCCACAGTCCTCTCTCTGGGTTCAGATGGCTCTCAGCATCATAAGACTATTGGAAGTGTCCTGAATCATCTCACTGTTGAAAAGAGCCACATCCATCAGAATTGATCATTGTATAATTTTGCTGTTGCTATGTACAGTGTTCTCTTAGTTCTACTCACATCACTTAGAATCAGTTCATGTAAGTCTCTCCAAGTTTTTCTGAAATCATCCTGTTCATCTTTTCTTATAGAACAATAACATTCCATTATTTTCATATACCATAATTTATTCAGTCATTCCCCACTTGATGGGCATCCACTCATTTTCCAATTCTTTGTTACCACAAATAGAGCTGCTACAAACAGTTCTGCACATGTGGGTTCTTTCCCCTCTTTTATATCATACAATTCTTTTTTTTTTTTTTTGAATTGAAAATATGTAATTATTTTTCTTTTCTTTTTTTATTTAATTTTTATTTTATTTTATAATTATAACTTTTTTTTTTGACAGTACATATGCATGGGTAATTTTTTACAACATTATCCCTTGCACTTACTTCTATTCAGATTTTTTCCCTTCCTCCCCCAACCCCCTCCCCCAGATGGCAGGCAGTCTTATACATGTTAAATATATTACAGTATATTCTAGAAACAATATATGTGTGTAGAACTGAATTTCTTGTTGCACAGGAAGAATTGGATTCAGAGGTAAAAATAACAGTTTATACTCATTTCCCAGTGTTCCTTTTCTGGATGTAGCTGATTCTGTCCATCATTAATCAATTGGAATTGGATTAGCTCTTCTCTATGTTGAAGATATCCACTTCCATCAGCATACATCCTCGTACAGTATCATTGTTGAAGTGTATAATGATCTGGTTCTGCTCGTTTCACTTAGCATCAGTTGATGTAAGTCTCTCCAAGCCTCTCTGTATTTCTCCTGTTGGTCATTTCTTATAGAACAATAATATTCCATAACATTCATATACCATAGTTTACCCAACCATTCTCCAATTGATGGACATCCATTCATCTTCCAGCTTCTAGCCACTAAGAAAAGGGCAGCCACAAACATTTTGGCACATACAGGTCCCTTTCCCTTCTTTAGTAGTTCCTTGGGATATAAGCCCAGTAGTAGTATGGCTGGGTCAAAGGATATGCACATTTTGATAACTTTTTGGGCATAATTCCAGATTGCTCTCCAGAATGGTTGGATTCTTTCACAACTCCACCAACAATGCATCAGTGTCCCAGTTTTCCCACAGGAACTCCAACATTCATCGTTATTTGTTCCTGTCATCTTAGCCAATCTGACAGGTGTGTAGTGGTATCTCAGAGTTGTCTTAATTTGCATTTCTCTGATCAATAGTGATTTGGAACACTCTTTCATATGAGTGGAAATAGTTTTAATTTCATCATCTGAAAATTGTCTGTTCATATCCTTTGATATATCATACAATTCTTGATAACTCCTTTCCTCCTATTCTTTGAAATTCCTTGTTGAGAATGCAACTTGCCTATGCTTATGTGTGCCTTTCCATTGCCATTTCTGTGATGCTTATCTTTAGTTCTTTAGGAGCATATCTTACTGCCATACTGCAGCCAAGATAAAATGTTTGTCCAGAAAAGGTGAGCCTTTGCTGTTAGCAAAAGTTTTTTTATAGTTTCCCAAAACTCTTATCTTTTAAAATTTCAGACCCTACTCTTGTCCAACCAACAGACACTTTTGGTTAAGCTCTATAGGGTGTCTATTCAAGTGCTTCTTGAAATCTTGGCTATATTTATTCTTTATTCATTTGATATTTCCTGGATTAATGGACAGACCAAATTTATTTTAATGATTATAGACCTCCTTGAAACTCAGCAATGTCTTGATGGAATCAACATGCTAGCTGCACATTCCATCCTACCCAATATTTCTCACATGTAATATTCTCACATATGATATGTGAATATCTCACATGTGACATTCCCATCACTGTGCCTTTGCCTGACTATGCTTCATGCCTAGAGCACTTTCCCTTCTCATTTCTGCCTCTGAAAATCCCTTGCTCCCTTTAAGACTTAGCTCAGGTTTCATCTTCTTGTAGGAGACCTTTCCTAGTCCCTCTAACATGGAGTGCTTTTTCCTCAAAGGTTACTTTTCACTCTTGCATGTGTCTTGAATATATGTATAGATTCATGTTTAAGCTTCCTCATTAGATTACAACTCCCCTGAAGGTAGAGACAGGGTTTGCCTTTTTCTTTGTACCCCTATTGGTTAGTGCAGTGATTGGCACATAGCAACCACTTACTAAACATTCGTTGATTGATTTATCAATTGACTTAGTCAGTCTGAGTCACAACAACAAATCCACTGCATTACTTTATAGTCATATTTTGGTTTTTGGCAAGGAAAAAATATGGGATTGCTTAATTTGATCACCCACCTAATTCATTATATTTGGTTTCCAATGACTTGCAGATGTTTAAAAAAAAAAAATTAAAACCAGCCTCAGAGGATGAGGATCAAAGATTTTAAAAATGAAAGTTGGAAAAGAGTCTATTTCAATTTCATTCCAAGGTTATTTATCCAATCACCTCATTTTACAGATGAGAAAACAGGTCCAGACAGGGTCAGTGACTTGTATGAGTTTATTCAGGAAGTAAAATGGCAGAGATGGGGTTTGAATCCATTGCTTCTGATTCCAAACCTGGGTTTTCCATATTGTTTCTCACTGTCACAGAAAATATTAAAAAAGGTGGATTCACACTCTTAATATAGTTCTAAAAGTGAGACTCTGAAAATATCTTCAACAGTGGTGATAGCTTCCAAAGGACCTATTCTGAAAGGGCCATGATTCATTGTTCATTCTAGTATATATGTATACAGATGCCACATACACACATGTTGTATGTGTATATACTTGCACATGATGTACACATGCACACATTTCACACATACACTATGTCACATTAATACTACCATCACACCTAAGTGATTTTACACAAGTCACTTAATCTCTTTGAGATTCACCCCTTTCACAAAAGGCAATATGACATTGTGGTTAGAAAGCTTTAAAGCAAGGAAGATGAGAGTTCAAAACCTGCCTGTAACAATAGTATAGTCATACTTGAATATAGTTCCTTCATTCCTCTTTCTTTTGATATTAACATTGACTTTTTAAATGAACAACAAAATTTATCTTCTTCCCTCCCCCTCTCATTGAAAACCAATAAGAAAATACTTATATAAACACGTGTAATTAAATAAAACAAATTTCCAATCAATATAACAAAACATTCTACATTGTGTCATTCATTCTCTATCAATCAGGAAGTGAGAAGTTTCATCATGAGTTCTCTAGAATCATGTTTGATCTTTGTACTGATAAGACTTTCAAAGTTGTCTTTATAATACTGTTGTCATTGTATACATTGTTCTCTGAGTTCTGCTCACTTCAATCTGCATCAATTCATATGAGGCTTCCCAGGTTCTCCTGAAGTCATCCTTTTCAACATTTTTATAGCATAATAGTATCCCATTAAATGTATTGCAAGATGTTTTTCTTTGACCTGGATGTTTGATGTTTTGGCTCTAATATTCCTTGGCTATATATAGCCAATATATAATCCTTCCTTGGCTATAATCAATCTCACTTGAAGATTTCTTTCAGGAGGTGACCAATGGACTCTTTCTATTTTCATTTTGCTGTATGATTCTAAGAGATCTGGGCAAATTTCTTTTAAGATTTCTTGAAATATGATAGCTAGACTCTCTTCATGGACATGACTTTAAAATAACCCAATGTTCATTCTATTTTTTTCCTGAACTACTTTCTACATCAGATGTTTTTGCTATAAGATACCTTACATTTTCTTTTTTTTTTCTAATGTGACTTTTTGTCATATTCTTTCAAAAAGCCAAAAAGAACTAAGTACTTTCTGCATAACAGCTCGTATTATATTAGATTACAGATTTCAAAGCACTTTATTTAGAATAATGCTGTGAAACATTAACTGCAAGCATTCTCATCCCCATTTTTACAAAAAACTAAGGCTTAAAGAGTTCAAGCTCATATAATTAATACAAAATAGAGCTGGTACATGAACTCAGATCTGCCAACTCCAAAAGCTCTCTGTTCTTTCTGTCACATCCTACTTTTGTCACATGTGTTGGACTTCCTATAATAATCTTTGAAAATCGAACATATTTCATGACTCATCTTCTGGTCAATGATCAACAATGTCTAGATAGGAAATGAGTCCTTTGTGATGGTAGGGCCAAACATATACATTATTTTTGAAAGATTAATGATCTCAAAAATATTTATATATTTTAAACATTTACTATATAATATAGTTAGTAAAAATAAACCAGAAAACATGAAAATTTCATAATCAGTGCTGTGCACAGGCAAAGTGTCACATTCACTATTTATAGCAAGCCAACAAGAAACTCTAAAGTAAACTAAATTATGCTATGAAAAAAAAATCCCATGAGCTAAAGTGCATAGCTTAATGTACAAGTTAATGGATTGTTTTCATATATATGAAATTTATATGAAAACAATCCATTAACTTGTACATTAAGCTATGAAATTTGTGTGTATATATATAGGTGAGTACATATACATACATATATACAAATATACGTACATGCTTTCTAAGTTCCCTAGGCTTTGTGTGGGCTCTGGGTGTGCATGTATGTGTCTATGTGTTTTATATCTGTTTAATTTGCTTCTTTCATTTACATACTTGTCCTCATTAGGGTGTGAATTTCAGAACTGGCCTTGGCTCGAAAATGTGAATAAATGTCTGCCATGTGATACTGATTTTCCATTGTATCTTGCAGCTTTCTGGTTTTCAAGGCAAGAGTAGTAGTATTTGGCACATGAGAGAAAACTTCAAATTAAAGAAGTCAAATTTGAAAACATATTTCAACCTTAGTGCCAACCCCACATTAATGAGGTCTTAGAATAATAAAGCATATGGTTAGAGACCCAAAATGAATCATTGTTTAAACACTGCCTTTATGGAAGGAAACACCTAATGTTTCTAACTGGATGATAATTTTCACCATCATAATAATACTTGGAACTTCTTAAACACCTTTCATCTGAAGATCTCAAAGCCCTTTAGAAGTAGCTCATTAAAAGTCTCTGAGTTAAAGGAATATGTAGGAGGTTTACAAATATTCCTAAAGAGTGAATATGGCAATTGGCACCAAATGTTTATGATGCAGAGCTGAGATTTCACAACCATTTTGGAGCCAAGTAGAAAATGTAGTAGCTGAAGGATTTAGAAATATTAGAGATTGCTCCCTATGTTGAAATTTGCCAGGAAGTCTATATTTAACATCTCTGCTCTTAAAAAAAAAAAAAGCTATAGAAGAAAGATATGAATGTGAATGAAATGAAGAGATATAAAGTGAAGCAAAACTAGAAGAAAAACAACAAAAATATACACAGTGATTACAATAGTGAAAGTGGAAAGAACAAATCAACAAAAAAACTGAAATGGAATGCTGCATGATTATAACAACTAATCTTGGACTCAGCAAATAGTTGACAATATTACTTGACAGAACTAGAGTTCATTTGCATTGTTGGACTCTCCCTATCCCACTTGAAAAAAACCCACAACAACTTTGTTTTAAAGAAAGGGTAGTAGAGAGGATGATATATATTTTCAGATAACAAAAAAATCTTAAATCACTCAAATCATTTCCCCCAGAATGTCACTTTTGTTCCCAAGAATCACTCCAGAATACAATTTGATGGTGGGTGTTATCACTATCCTTGTCAGGTCTCAAAGGTAAAATAGCATGCAGATTATGTTGAATTATAAATTATATGAAAAATTTATTAAAATTATTGGCTCATATTGTAGATATGGAACTATAAAGGATTTTCTTCATTTTATAGATGAGAAAATTGAGGCCCATAAAAGATTTGACCAAAGTCAAATAGATAGTAAGCTGCAGCTTTTAGGTTCAAATACAAGATTTTTCACTTCAGATCTACTGAAGGCTCTCACCACTGCACAACATTGCATCTAAAAAGATGAGATTTGAGTTCTCATTCTACTGAGAGTATCTATGTGACTTCGATAGAGTCATTTCATATAGTTGTGCCCTGTGTCTCCATTTGTAAAAATGGCATTAATAATATATTCCCCCTACTAACTCCATAGGCACCTTGCAGGAATTAATAACACAGTAGATCTGAAGCATTATGGACTATAGAAGAACAATGCTACTATTATTAGCATTGCTTGAGAAGCTGAAACTTAGGATGACAAAGTTACTTATACCTTAGTTGAGAATGAATTTTCAGGGTTTAAATAGAAAGTACTGGGTTCTTTGTTAAAACCATTGTAGAAGGAAGGACATTCCTGCTAAATCATGCTATATGACTTTCTATAACTTATTCTCTAGTATTCATTCTAAATGACTATTTCACAGATCTGAATTAAAATGCAAAATCAAGTGATTTCATCAATCATTGGTAAACATTTCTACTAAAAGAGGCAAACAAAAGTCAAGCCATTTTTCCTGGAAAGTTCACTCCATTTTTTCCCAGAACAATGGCCTGTTTTCACTACATGATATGTTTTAAAAGAAATTCAAAGGGGAATGGGCACAATCTCTGCATAGAATAAAAGATTTTCAGACTTGGTGCAGGGTACTTTGGGTAGTTCCCATTAAGATATTTGGTTGTTATGGCTTTAGTACCCTTGTTTTTCTATGCTTCTAATATCTCTGTGAAATTCTGTAAACTGATATGAGGGATTTTGAAATATGATTTCATTTGAAGAAACTGTTATTCTTTAGCCTCTAGAGAGATTCCTTGTTGTTCTTTAATGAAAATGGGAGGGGAAAAGAGTCAAGCAATCAAAAACCACTCACCTACTTTTTTCTCCTTATTCTCTCCATTGTTTTTCATAAGAAGACTTTGCTAAATTATGTTTATTAAACATCATAGACAATAGCAAATGAACTTGGTTATTGTTGCATTTTTTAATGGACCATAGTGGCATTTCTTTAATAGAGCCCATGTTTATTATGGTTAATGGAAAGTACGTTAGTTGGAACTACTGAGCCAAGTAAAGGTTGTCATACCAACAAAATAGATATTCCTCCAAGTTGGGGCTTAAGAACTAATTTTTGAAGTAGTTGACGTTGTTGGGAAGTGGTGAAGAAAGTAGAGGAAATGATATTCCCCAAAAGAAATCTCTCTGCAACAAGGCTACCCAATGAAAGACAATGAAAGGAACTCTGAGTAAGATTTAGATGCAGACGAACTTGGTTAACATTTTGGCTCTGCTAACCTTCAAGCTGACTGAGCTTGGTTGTCCCTTGCCCTTGATGCGACCATTTCTTCTGTGAAATGAATGAGTTGGATTTTATTTCTCTAAGTCCCATTCTAAATCTAGTCAGATTATGAGGAAGGAGTATTGACAGTAGTGGCTTTTCTTTGAAAACATACATGATTCAACAGTTGATAGTGATGGACTATTTGGGAACCTTTCACTGTTGGTTCCAATGATAGTTTGATTCTTTGATATTAATTTTCATTTATAATTTTCATTTCATATAAATTTCATTTCATTTATAATATGGACATTTACAAGTATATTGGCAAGAAATTTACTTAAAGATTTTTGTTTCATTGGTGTTTTTCTATAAAATGAGACATGAATCACTTAATCAGTTGAAGAAATTAGTATTCAGCTCTCACAGTTTGGGATTATGGTCTATAAGGTATGACTACCTCCACAAAATGGGCAAATTCCCAGAATACTAGAAGGAGACTTCAGCATGTTGAGGCGGTTTGCCCTTTATTCAGCAAATCCTTGATTGTTTTCCAGAGTAAGCTGACCTGTGTCAAATTGTCTCTTTGGTTGGTATGTAAATTTGGGTGTTCCAAAAATTTGAGAGGAATATATTAGCCTCAGTGCAGGCCTTCCTAGATAGATTATGAGGAAAACTGTCTTAGTATTTCCATTATAAATTATTTCAGTGCATCATTGTTTAAGCTACTCTTAAAAGGTTAAATTCATTTAGGAGGTAATTAAAATGTTAAAGTCTCATTTTAAAATGAAGAAGATATGGAAAAATAATTTGAGGTCTTTGGTACATATTCAGGTGTTTTTGTAATAAAGTAACTGCAAATATTCCAAAAGTCTGAAGAGAAAGCATTTTTTAAAAGGAGTATGCTAATTAACACACCAGATTTCATTGACTCAGAAGCTTATTCACATCTTATGTGAAATTTTATAACTATCAAGTATAATATGCAAAACAGAGCTAAAATTTAAAGCAAAGATGAACCTGATAGCAAACCTTAAATGTCAGTTCTGTTTGTATCCCTTTTGAGCATTATCAAATTCTCCTGCTCCTTAGATTTCTTTAAAACATTTTATCTGTTTGGGTTTGTTTGTAAATGCTTTTTCTAGCTTACACTTTCCCCCACTCTAAGTGGGTCCCCCACCTCTGATTGGGTCATTTTTTCCCCCAGAGCCCAACATAATGCCTGGATACATAGCAGGCCTAATAATGGATGTTGAGTACATCTGAAAAATCACATTTTATGAATCAATTAAACAGAGGGATCCATTGATTCTGAATCCATCTTAAATGGGAAAATGAAGTCATTATAACTTTCCATCTTCATCACTACACAAAACTGAAGTGTTGAGTCAGTGGTTAAGTTTAGTAAACAAAATAAGTAGCAATCAGATTTTGTGACTATTCATGTATGTCTTTAGCATTATTAGATCATAGGACTTAGTATCTTTGCCAAGAAAACACTAAATGGGAATACAGAGAGTTGGACACAACTGAACTTCTTGCAATCCTAGAAACTTAGTTCCTTCTGGAAGACCTCACATTTCTACCTACCATCACAAGTCTGGTTTAAAAAAAACAAATGTTCCACGCAGTGTGAGATGCTGAAGATCTGAAAAGAGTTTTTAAAAAAGAGAGAGAGAGAGAGAGAAAGAAAAACAGTTACTGTCCTCAAGGAGCCTATATTCGGATGAATATAATCTAATTAGAGGAGGAAAAGAACACCAAAAGTTAGGATTTGTATATCCTTTTTAACAAAAACTGTTTCACACTTGAAAAAGGAAGACCATTAACTTGGAAAATAGGTAATATACTAATATAATACTGTCTGTCTTAACCAAGGATGAAATTGTAGCCATTTCAGGAGTTAAGGAGGGGAAACAAATATTAAGGATTTGCTGGATTAAGGATTAACTACACTTTTCCTCCATTCTGAAGATACTTTCTAGTATCTTTTACAAATATTATAGATTCTAAAGTTGTAGTACTTGTAAAGATCTTAGGATATAGCGTGAAAAATTCAATTTATGTAACTTAAAAAGAAGAGCAATAATAAGGAAGCAAATGATAGATCAAACTCAAAAGATATTTCATTTTTAATCAGGTATAAAGATTCTAGTTTTTAAAAATAGATTCATCAGTAATTTGGATGATTCTTAGTTTTTAGTTAATATTTTAGAGCCAGAGTTACTAGTACTATAAAAAATATAAGGAAATACATAATGACCTTGACAGATTAACATTAATCAGAAACCAGGGACATATATCAGCAGGAAAAAAGTAATCAAACAAATATGAGATAGGTAATGTTTGAAATAGGCAAATTTGACAGAATGAGCTTTTGAAGCCTTAGTGAAAGTAATAGGATTGTCTACTGCCTTATCTTGAGGAGTTATGCAGAGAGTATCTTGTATATAGACTGAGCACAGTTTGAAGTTTGGGGGAAGATAAAATAGTTTTGATTAGACAATACCTATCTTTAAGTTTTATAGCTTAACAATTAAGTGAATGTAAATTCAGTTAATCATTGCGTTATTTTTTTCTTTTATATAGTGTTGTATAAGTAATTCTACTGGTTCTCCCTTTCTCTCTTAAATGAATAGAAAAAGATTGAGGAATTCTTTTCTTACCTGTTAATGGCGGTGTTTATCTATCTAACATTCTATTTAACATATCAATCCAAATATTTCCCCTATTAGCATAGGATCTTCTCAAGGGCTGGGACTATGATATGCCTTTCTTTGTACTCTCAGGGTTAGCACAATGTCTAGCACATCCGAGGCACTCAATAAATACTAATTTAAGAGCTGCTAGGTGTTACAATGGATAGAATGCTGGATTTGGAGTCTGGAAGACTTATCTTCCTGAGTACAATCCTTGTTTTAGTCATTTACTAGCTATGTGACTCTGGGCAACTCACGTAATGCTGTTTGCCTCAGTTTCTTCCTCAGTAAGAAGAAAATGGCAAACCATTCTGGTATCTGTTATCAAGAAAATCCCAAATGGGGTCATGAAGAGTCAGGTACAACTGATAAAGATTGAATGCAGCAAATCTCTATTGCCTAATTAATTGATAGATCTTCAATACTACTAGATGAGAGATTCTAGATTCCCTTGGGAGTTGCTCCTTCTGACAAAGATCCAAACCCAATAATCTCCTCAAAAGGATTTTATGAGGCTAGAGAAAGGGAAGATAGGCACCTCCATTTACTCTTCTCTCACTCTCTTCTTTATCCCTTACTGTCCTGACCTTATCAGGCCACAGAAAGTCCTCTCTTTGAAAATACCAATGATCTCTTAAGTGCAAAATTCAACCACCTTTTCTCATCCCCATTCTCCTTGACCCTTTTTGACACTGTTGATCTCCATCTTCTCCTTGATACTCTAGGTTTCTGGAACAATACTCTCACCTATCCAATCATTCTTTCTCAGTCTCTTTTGCTGGATCCCCATCCAAGTCATGCCTACTAATCGAAAGTGTCCTACTGGATTCTGTCTTAGGTCCTTCTCTATAACTTCACTCAGTAATCTCATCAGTTCCTATGGATTTAATTATTATCCCTAGTCTGATGATTCTCAAACATCATAAACTCAACACATCTTTATTATGCCTCCTAAACATCCCCCCCACCATACACACACATTCCCTATTTCTGTATATTGTCCCAGTTCCTCAGGCTCTCAATTTAGGTGTCTTTCTGGTCTCTTCATTCTTTCTCACATTCCCTCCCCCACATACCCATTTAATCACTTGCCAAGATCTGTTGATGTCACCTTTGTAACATCTTTCCCGGACAGAACACAAGACAGGTTTTTCTTCTAAGTCACTATGACCTCTCTAGTGCAGGCCCTCATCACTTCATGTCTGGATTATTGCAATAGCCTGCTGGTGGGTCTGCCTACCTCAAGTTCCTTCCCAGTTCAACTCATCCTCCATAAAACTAACCAAATTGAATTTTCTAAGCTCCAATCCTTCTCCTCCTAATTGTCTCTTTCTTTAGTGGATGGTATTTTCCTTGAGGAAAGGCACTGTGTTTTATCTTTTTTGTATTAGCATTTAGCATTGTAATCAATATTCATAATTTAATTAATTAATGAAGCAATATTTATGGACCAACTGACTCAGATTGACAGACTTTGATCAACTCTCTACCACATATTAAGTTGACCAAACTGAAGAGTCATTCTAGTATCTATCATGTTGATGTCTTCTTCCAAGTGACCTAGCATGAAGTAAAGACTTTTTTCAGTGTTGTAGTCAAAGATATTCAAATTTTCAGAGTTCGTGAAACCTGTACTGTTTTCTTTTTTTTTAGAAAGACAACTAGGGCTAGTTCAGATGTGACAGAGTAGACAAATTTTCCACCACATCCACACACTAAACGTGTTTCATGGAACCTTGGTTTTCTGTGGAAGACAGCTAAAAAGTGGTTGCTCATCATAGTCATATTTTTTCCCTATTGTCAGTTTGATTACCTGTAGCATATATTTTCTTCTATGACTGCTAAAATGGGAGTTAGGTTTATGCTTTTTTTCCCCCTTATTCATGTTTCTATATGTGAGGAGTATGAAAAATTAGGTTTCCACAGATATTGTCAAAACAGGATGAAGGGAGAGGTGGAATATCTTGTTAAGATATCTCCAACCAATCACCTGAGTCAAGAAACCGGCTAAACAACAAAGTTCCTGATAAAGGGGCCCAGGCCTAAACTGGCCCAAACTAGCTAGGGTCAAGGACAGGGCACAAGCTTTTTGCAAATACCTCATATATATTAACTGACACACCCCAGGGAAGGAGGAAGCCATCATTTTCTGACATATGGAATGGGTGCATAAGGAGAATTGTAACTTGGACTGTTAATCTGACTTATTCTTGGATTGTAAATCTGACTAACCCAAACTTTGAAGGGAAGGCTGAAGTATTCAACTAACAATATAAACTTGCTCCCACTTCAGTATTTGGTATATGTCTCATCTGTAGGCATACCTGCTTCTCGTGAGAATCACTGAATAAAGGGTTCTGTCACTCTAAAAGAGCCTTGATTGTAACACTTTTCCTGGACTAGCTTGCAACTGAAGAAGTAATGAGCAGCAACAGCTCATTCCGGATTTACTCACCAACCCTTCTGAGATCTAAGGGGTCATTTTGATAACAATTACACATGTAGATTATTCTTGTGGGGAAAAAATGTCTATGACCCATAGAACCTTTCTATCATTAAAGATATCTTGAAAAGATGCCACAAATGAAATGACCCAAACTGAATAGGAAGAAGACAATGGCCCGGATTATTTTTGGAAAACAGTGAAATTATTTTGCTACCCTACGTTTCTTCTTGAAACAAAGTGGGATCTTTTCAAAATGCTAATATTCGTTCATTAATGTTGTATAACTGTAGGTCATGGAATATCATAGGCTCCAAAGAGCTGAGATTGAGGATCAATCAGATTGAGCAATGGAAAGGCAGAAAGAGGTGTTGTCAGGCAACAACACATTACAGATGTCTCCCACCTCTTGCCTACCATCTCTGCAGTGCATTCTTTGTTCCCTCTCTGTTTTATAGAATCCTTTACTTTCTTCTAAGCATAGTTCAAATGCCACCTACTAGATAGGACCATTCCTCACTTCCTTAGTAACTAACATTGTACTGTTTTGATATTACTTTGTAATTTCTTTGTAATATATCTATATATAAAGAGATATATATCTATATCTATCTCTCTATATCTATATTTATCTATCTATATCCATATCTAAATATCTATATCTGTAGATCTATAGCTATAGATCTAGATATAGATTGACAGGGGGGGGGGGGAACAGTAGAATATAAGCTCCATGAGGGCAGGAACTGTTTTTATTACCCCTCTATGATGCTTGGCACAAAAAGGTGCCTAATAAATGCATTCTGAATTGTTTTATTATACAGGAGAAATAGCATAAAGAAATACAGAAAAATTAAGACCAAAAATAGTTGTATAGAAAAATTAAGGGATAAACAACAGCCAGCTATTTGGTTAAGGAGACTTTGTTAAGTGCTACTATGTATCAAGCACTGCACTAAGTATTATAAAGAAAAGCAAAAATCCAGTTTCTGCCCCCAAGGACTATATATTCTACTAGGGGAGACAACTTACAAATGGTAAGGGACTTTAAATATCCAGCAGGAGACTTTATATTTGATCCAGGAGGGAGCCACTGGAACTGATTGAGCTAGGAGAAGGATGACAAGGTTAGCCTATTTGCTCCATTAGTTTTTTACTACTTCAAAAGAACATGAAGACCCCAACAGGTTGAGTAAATTTCTTCCCGCTGATTTATGGGAAGACATGTATAAGAAGTCCACAGGATGGGATAGCATAATTGGTTCACCATCTGCATTTGTGAAGGGAATAATCACATTTCATCTATGATGAAATCATAGAGCCATCAAAGAATTGAAGCATGTATCTTTTTCATATTTTAATTTTTATTGATCAATTTTGTTTTCATATCTCATCATTTCTCAATATAATCCTCTCCACACTTTCCAAAGATCCTTTTGACAAATTTAAAAATAAAAACCTACTTGGACAAACTGATCAACACAATGACAAAATGTTCCGTTCCCATAGACTTTGACCTCTAAAAAAAGAGAAAGAGAAATGTATTATCAGAATAACCTTGGTAATTTAATTACACTGCATTTCAATTTGGGATAGGTTTTTTTTTTTTTCCCCCACTTACATTGCTATAGTCATTGTGTATATTTGCTTTCCTGTTTCTGCTTATTTCTCTTTGAGTCAAAGTATATGTCTTCCCATGCTTTCCTTATTCATATTCATAATCTCTTGCTACACAATAATATTCCCTATTTTCATGTACCATATTTGTTCAACCAATCCATGAACACTTTCTTTGTTTCTAGTTTTTTTTTTTTTTTTAATCACAAAAATGATTTATATAATACTTTTAAATTAGTGATATCCTTAGGATTCTCTGGGTACAAAGACATGGACTTTTTAAACATGGAGAATGCTTCTGTGCATTTTTGTACTAGATTTGCAATAAAGGGCCAGGGTTCAAGTATGAACCCTCACACTTATTAGGTATATATGACCTTAGGTCAAGTTATTTAATTTCTATGACCTTATTTTCTTTTTCTGTGAAAATGGGAGTGGGGGGGGGGGCAGCGAGGTGGCGCAGTGGATAGAGCACCAGCCTTGAATCCAGGAGGACCTGAGTTCAAATCTAGTCTCACACACTTAACACTTCCTAGCTGTGTGACCCTGGGCAAGTCACTTAACCCCAGCCTCAGGGGGGAAAAAAAAAGAAAGAAAGAAAATGGAAGTGGAATAAGAGTGATGAAGAGATGGAGGAGATGCTAACTACTTTACACCTAAACCAATACCCACACTTTGTTATTTACTATAGTGATCGTCTGTATTTTGTTTTAAAGAGGAAAAGGGGAAAAAAGGATTCTCTTGCTAAAAGAGGTTAGGAATGTCCCTACCATGAAAAAAAGCCTAAGATTTTAAGGAAAGAAACTTCTTGCCTCAGTTCTTTTATCTGTAAAACAAGAAGACTAGGGTAAATGGTATCTAATATCCCTTTCATCTCTAACAGCTTGTAATTCTAAGACTCAAGAGCAAAGGTCACCATGTCCCATGAGTCACTATAGCCCTATACTTGGTAATCCAGAGATTAACTGTGAGCCTTGCTACCATGAATGGAGGATGAAAGAGCTCTGAGTTCTTACTTGGGCCTGTTTTATGGTCTTAGACCAATGATCTTCACTAAAGCCCTATTTTCTTATCTTTAAATATGAACAATAATGCTGAATTGCCTTTTAGGGAGAGGAAATAATAAGACAGGACTAAAGATTGCAAATCATTTTGAAAATACAAAGCACTAAAAAAGAGAAAGAGAAGTAAAAAAGAAAATGTAAAGCATTCTGTGAAACATAAAAAAAGAATTTTTGGTAGTTGACTATAAATGAAAACTGTGATAGATTTATATTCATCTGGCCTGGATGACTCAACCTCAAATCTCTTATTCACCACGTTCCACTACCTCTCTAAATATGTCACATAGCCTCTTTGATTTACAACATCACCTACCATAGGTATGCAGTAGCATCATGAGGTCTGCACTTGACTTCCCAGAATTTATTTTTAAGGTTATTTGTGGAACAAGCCTCTTTTTAATTTTCTTAATCACCATAAAAGAAACTTTCTCTGTCTAGTTTGTTCCCATTTGGATTAGCTGGGAAGAGCAAGCATTTTTGCATTAACCATAAAATATGTAAAACTGGTAAGTGATAAGAATGTAAAGACTATAGCTTCAGACAACCATCAATGAAAGTATACATTTAATAGACTAACTTCCTTGAAAGTAGGCACTGGCTGCATTTTTTAGCTTTGTCTTTTCAGCAAGCAGCATGCTTTCTGTATATACTGTGAACTTAATGTTTGTTGAATTTACTGTTTGCCAAGTTTAAATATACAAATATCAATTTCCATCATTTATACTTTTTAGAATGGATGTATTCACTTTGACAAAATGGTAGTTGATATCTGTTTACACATCTCTTTACAAACTTTTTTTTCTTGTATTTTTCTGAATTTCATTGCTATTATTATAGCTATTTAACTAAAGAACAAAGATGGCAAGATAAGTAATATTATAAAATGATAAAAAAAAATTCAAGATGTGATATTCACTTCTACCTCTCTATGTGAATGTGGGTCAGTCCCTTAACTCCTGAAGCAACTAAACTCTGAAGATATAGCATAGTTAGTGTCTTGCCTTGGTAAAGGATGTTTCCCTAAACAAATGAAATGATAGAGATGGTATTAAAAAACATTGTGATCATTATAATTTACAAAGTTATAGTCTGGATATATATTTTGATTCTTATTTCTTCCCCATTCCATAGCTATTTCTTTTCATATTTCCTTGTCTCTCATGACACAGTAACATTTTATTCATCTATTTATCTACCTCTGTTTGCTTGTTTAGCTACTTCCTAACCATTAGATATCTGTAATTTCATAGACTTTCCACTTAATTGAATGAATTTCTATCTAAATATTTAAATGAAATCTCCAGCGTTTCCACTAGTATTTTCAATCGTTCAGAAATGCTGATCAAATAAAATCCAAGTCATTTCAGTGAATCTAAATGGAAAGGATACAAGTGACACGTTCTCTATGCAGCTAATTAAAGACATAAATCCTTTTGCCTATGTGTCTAGATTTGACACAGATTCATAGTATTTCAATAGAATAACTATACTAAAATCATCACCACAATATCTGAGGAAATCATTTGTGGAAGAGGTTTTTTTTTTTTTTTTTTTTTTTTTTCTGCTTTTCTGAGTTCCTCATGCAGGAAACCACAGGAAACTGCATTGTAGTACACATTTCCCTGCAGGATTTGGTGTGTCATTCATTGTAGGGAGTTTGGCTTCCCAGCTGTCCATAGTTCATATTTTTAAATTCATTTCCCCATTTTCCTTCCCCTCCCCCAAGGATAATTTGATGAAGTCAATTCCTCAGAGATAGAAAGTTTTTTTGTTTTTTGTTTTTTCTTTCTTCATTTTTCTTTAAAGGTCAGGGGTGAGTGTATTTGTTGGTTTCCCTTATGGACACATCACTATTCTGATTTTAAAAAGAAAAGAATTTCAAGAACCATAGTTTATGATTTTGACTCACAGAATCATAGCCATGATCACAGGATAAAATATTCTCTGGAGAGTTACTTTGTTGTAGCCTAATGGAATTAGTCTTCAGGATGAATGGAAATATTATCTGTTACAACATCAGAAGAAATAGAAGACAGGGAACTGGTAAGCTGCTTATATGAAAAGGGAAAGAAAACTCAGGCTTTCCTCAGAGAACTCAACAATCATTCATATCATAAAGTGATTTTACTTTAAAAGTTTCACTCCCCTCCCCCACCTGCCTTTTTTTTTTTTTTTTTAATTTTATTAGGAAGTGAAAAACACATTTCCTTAGTAGGATTGGGGGTTGATATGTTTTCCAAGTGAGAGTCAAAAACTTCACGTACACAGGCAGTTTTCTGAACATCTGTTTACTGTTTCAAAGAGACACTGGGCTATCATATACTCTATTCATTGCTCTCCCTTCTGGATCTGTCCAGGGCAATGACTTGATCAGAAAATATATTTCTAGTTCCAATAAAGAACAATGTCTTAGGATGTACCTCAAACCTTTATATTCTCAAGGACTCTACTGCTACTAAAAACCCTCAAAGATGCAATAGTAGTCCCTGATGATTTTTGTTATCACTGTTCTGAGTTCTAGAATCCCAAAATCATTTGGTATTTTTGACTCTCACTGTGAGCCTTTACCTCCATGAATGACAGTTATCTCTGGTACAGGGATTGGACTATTCTAAGGTTTGCAGATAATATTTTGTCTGTAATTACCCTCCCTTAACAAAGCTTTTATTTAAATTCCTAAGACTCCAGATGCCACAGAATCAAGGCACCTGAATTGGAAGGTATCTCAGGGGCAATGTAGTCCGGAACAAGAATTTCCTTTGTGATATTCTTGACAAATAGTTACCTCAGTTCCTGTTGAAGACCTTCAGTGAAGGTGACCCACAATCTCCCAAGGAAGCCCATACCACCTAGGACAGCTCTATTGGGTGGTTTATTTCTTTTAGACACTTAAATATGTGTCTTTGTAATATCTACCCATTTCTTCTGGAGCTGCCTCTTAGGGCCAAATAGAACCAATCTAAGTTTTCTTTATGTGATAATCCTTCAAATATTTGAAGACAACTCTGATGTCATTCCCCCCTCTCAATCTCTTCCCTGGGATAAGCATTTGAAATTCTTAAAACCGATCTTCTATGGCACAAATTAAAGATCCTCCTCTGTCCTGGCTGCTTTCAATTGATGGGTACTTTCTAGCTTATTGATGTGCTTCTTAAACTCTGGTGCACAGAACAGGAAAAACAGTTTCAGAAGTGTTCTGACCATGGCAGAATACGTGGGATTAGATTATCTCTGTACATAATGAACACTACGAGTAGTCTCTTTATGCAATATAATATAGTATAGTACCACACAACACAATACAAGATAACACATTATAGTATGATATAATGTGACAGCATAACAATATAATATGACATGATATGATATAATATGATATATATATATATATATATATAATATGACATTTGTGTTCTTGGTTTTCATATTACACTGTTATTATATGTTGACTTGTTAAGTTTGCTATGTTCTAATATCCCACATCATTTTGAGAACTTCTCTCTTGCCATGCTCTTGGCCAGCTGTTTATTTTCCAAATCTGTCTTTATCTTCAGAAACTGCACTTCAGTGAGCAGCCTTAATGAAAACAGCATACACATTCCCCGTCTTCAGTTTTTTGTTCAAGACTTTAACAATGTTTTTTAGGTTCCCTCTAGCAATATCCTTTGTACTTGTGAATAATCATCTTCTAGCATGCAAGTTTTGCAAAATTCATTCGAGTATATACTGCATATCTATATGACAGCAGATCTTATGGTCAAGCCTTTATTAAGTCCTTACTATCTATCTTTTAATCACTGGAACTAAAAATACAAGCTAAAACAAAAAGTCTCTTCCCTCAAGTAGCTTACATTCCCATGGGAGATGACAATGCATAAAAGGAAGCTGAAAAGGAAGGGTGATGGGGAAAGAAAGTAAAGGTTGGGACTTGGTGGAAAAAGGTCAGGCGTGGAACCCAGAAAGGAATGAAGGAAGTGAAGATGGCTAGCTTAGGAACTTTCTTTAAAACAGAATTTCTGGGAGGAACTGACTAATCAGAGCAAGGGGACAATGGGACAAAATGATCTTGAAGGCTACTGGAAAACTTAAGAGTCATCCTCAATTCTTAAATACCTTTCCCTGGAAGACAACAGACCTTTTTGTTCCCCTGGAAAATTCCTTTTTTTTTTTTTTTTTTAATTAAATAATAACTTATTTTCCAAATACATGAAAAGATAGTTTTCCTCATTCACCCTTGCAAAACTTTGTGTTCCAAGTTTTTCTCCTTCCCCTAGCAGTAAACAATTCAGTATATATTAAACATGTGCAATTGTTCTATACATATTTCCACATTTATCATAGACTGCTGTCCATGATCTTTCTATTGTTGTTATGATACCTTGCAGCAGCATTTAGTACCAACCCTCTCAATTGAAAGACATCAACTATTTCTCTCTTTGCCCTCTGACCTCTGATCGTTCACGTGACTATACCTGTGCAATCAATTTTTTTTTTTCTTTGAAGGCATAGGAGCCAAATCCTCTTTAGAACAGACCCATCCCTCCTCTAGGGAGATCCTTTTACCTGTTTCTTAGCTTCAAGTATTTAGTGTTTCTTCTTTCTTTTCTCCTTTGTGTAATATTCCCCTCTCCTTCTTTTGCTCTACTTCTTGTTAGGATTCCCTTCTGCCTCTCTGGAGTCTTTTTTTTTTTTTTTTCTTTGGCTTCTCACTGAAGATTTTCAATTAAAAAAATCATCTTCTATAATTATTAGTCTTTCCTATGATAGGTTAAATAATGAACCTTGAATCCTTCACTTTATATAGTAATTGTTTATGCATTGAGATAAAGTATGAAAGGCAGTGTTACTCAGTCCCACTTTCAAAATTTAAAAACTTTCCCCTAGGCTAGTGGTAGATTAGTTAATCTCTGGACCTTAGCTTCCTCACTTGTACAATAAGAGAGCTGACAAGTATCTCTAAGGTTCCTTGTACCTACATTTTATAGAATAATAATAATATATAATATTAATTATATATACATAATAATATAAACATGATATTTTGAATTATTATACAAATATTTAATAAATAAAAATATGATAAATTAAAATTTAAATTAAATAATTAAATATCAAGTTAAACATAAAATAATTAAATAAATAGATCAAAATAAACACATTAAAATATAGTGTCTCTAAAGTCTTAGTGCATTTTAGCTATTTAGCTATTGAACTTTTTTTTTTTCCTCTGAGGCAATTCTGGTTAAGTGACTTGCCCAGGGTCACCCAGCTAGGAAGTGTTAAGTGTCTGAGACCAGATTTGAACTCAGGTTTTCATTGATGCTCTCTCCATTGTGCCACCTAATTTCCCCTAGCCATTGATCTTTTAACTTTAAAGTCTTAATATTATAATCCCATTTAATATTAAATCTATTAAATAACAATATTGAGATTTAAACTGCACTAAGACTTTTATAATACCTTGTATAGGTTAATTTATAAACCTTTTCATCCCCAAACAATCTTATGCCATTGTGTACTACACCTTGTAGATGAGGAAACTGAGGTTCAGAAAGATTAAGAGATTTGCTCATAATCCAGAACTAGTGTTAGGATTTGAATCCAGGTCTTACATGACTTTAAGTATGGGAATTTGTCTATTATATAAATGCTTGCTACTTAATCTCTTGTGGGAGAAAAAAAAAAAGTATCACAGCTCAGCACAGAAGAATTGCAAAAATCCACAATTCCTGGGACCAAGAAATGAATGCATTTATGGATTTTAGATAATGTTGGAAATGATTTCCATGCAGGGATTCCTTCCATTCTTTCCTACTTTCATTTTTTCTCCTTGAGCCATCTCAAAATCTTTTAGCATCAAGATTTCTATCACAATTCTTCCATTTCTTCCTTTTCTTTCCTCCTTCAAATTTTCTTCTAACTATGTCCATATGCTTTCTCCCACTCTCCTTCCTAATCACAGTATGTCTTTAGGCTTTAGCAGAAATCCTTTTCTTCTCTTTCTCTCCCATCAGAGCCTCTGTGAACCAGGAAGAGCCAGGGAAATATCTGTATCTAGTTTCTCTCCCTGTAGTCATTCAACTATGACATTCCACAGTGCTAAAAAGAGGAGAGAAAAAATATCAGTAATTGTCATTTCTATAGCATTTAATATTTCCTGAGCACTTTCCATAAATTATGATTTTTATCTCAATCCTGTAAAGTCCTTTGGGTTCTAAGATGTCTTGACTCACTCATGAGTTGGATTTAAGTGAGACAGAATTGTGCAGAGTCACAAACTTGGCTCTCTCTTCCTGAGTCATTGAGATCCACTAGAAGAATAAAACTCAGAATAATTGGTGATGACCTAGGATGTAATGAGTGACTTTGGTGCTTTCAGTGCCTGACCAAGTTCTAAGTTCTCCATATTCTTGTTTCAGCCATCTTGGTTATTGGAAGAAATTGTTTTCATCCACCCATTTTGCCGAGAAAAGTCTTCACATGTTTGGGACATGTCACCAACAGATTTAAGGCCTATTATCTTCAACCCAGTTTAGCCTAGTTTTAGGAGAAAGGAAGAAACACTAAATACTTGATACTGAGAAATAGGGTAGTCTGCTAAGTCAGTTTTGCCAGGATGTGGTCATTGTGTATGATATATCTTCTTGGAGCTAAAGATGAGAATTGGGTAACAGGTGGATACCCGAAGTGGATGAGCAGTCCTGAAAAGAGCTCAGCAAGCCTTCACATCAGAGGTGCTGGTCCTTCCTGAATATCCCATATAGATTGGTACAACTAATAATACAACAGTAGTACTGAATAAAATGAGTTTTAGGAAAGTTAAGTGATATGCCCCTGTTCACATGATGAATGTGGAGGTAGAATGCCAATTTAGGTCTTTCCTAGAGATAGGAAGGATTTTGAGATATTTGCAGATTTGGTACAAGCAAACTTTCAGCCTTTACTTCCTCATTAATATTCAGAAGAAGCCTGATAAATACTCAACCTGATAAAAAATCAACCTATCTAAATGAGAAAGCATGATCCTGATTTGTGGATTATGGGGATTTCTAATATGCTCTGACCACTTTTCTGAGTCTGTGAGTCTTTCCTGCTTGTATTTTTGAGTTTGTGTTGTTTTGTGGATAGAGCACTGGACTGGAAACCTGCAAAACCTGAGTTCAAATTCTGTTTGTGATACATCCTAGTTATATGACCCTAAACAAGTCTCCAAGCTCTAGACAAGTCTCTAAGACCAGAAGATACTGATAGAATGGCTGGAAGATGGAATTTCCCCTCATTATTCCCCATGCCAAAGAAAATACAAGAAAAATATATTTATCTACATTTGAGGTTTACTCAGCATTTTCCATAATATTCCATTTAATTCTCATCACAACCCCTACAGGTACTATTGTGGCCATTTTACAGCTGAGTAGAGTGAGATTGTAAGAAGTGAAGTAATTTGTTAATTATGGACCCAACCATACTCATATTTTCATATAGGCAATTTCTACACAGCTAGCCAGTGAGGAGGAGCATTCCAACTTGGGTCCCTCCTGAGATAGGTCCCATATAGCTGTCCCCAACAGCACAATACCAGATGCTTTGTTCCTCAATAATATTCTCTCTCTCTCTCTTTTTTTTTTCTGTAGCATCATCAATAGGTATTGCATCACCACTTCCCTTTCCCCTAATGCTCTGTGACCCAGTGTTTGGATTATCAGGAAGGAGAGGCCAAAGGTATTAGCTTCAGCATTTGAGGTGGGGGAAAAAACAAGAAGAGGAAATAGCTCTTTTTACTTCCCCTTTACAGATCCCTAACATGGAGGTCCCATGCACTGGAGTTCAATATACTTACCACACTGGAGGTTGCGATTATCAGACAGGCAACAAGAGCAAAAATCTTTTTTTTTTAATTATTATTATAGCTTTTTATTTACAAAACATATGCATGGGTAATTTTTCCAACATTGACTCTTACAAAACCTTCTGTTCTAAATTTTCCCCTCCTTCCCTTTATCTTCTCCTCTAAATGGCAGCTAGTCCAATACATGTTAAATATGTTAGAATATATGTTAAATCCAATATATATGTATATATTTATACAGTTATCTTACTGCGCAAGAAAAATTGGGTCTAAAAAGAAAAAAAAATAACTACCTGAGAAAGAAAACAAAAAATGCAAGCAAACAATAACAGAAAGAGTGAAAATGCTATGCTGTGATCCATACTTAGTTCCCATAGTCCTTTTTTTGGGTGTAGATGGCTCTCTTCATTACGGAACTGTTTTGAATCATCTCGTTGTTGAAGAGAGCCACGTTCATCAGAATTGATCATTTTACACATTTTATATATAGTCTTGTTGCTGTGTATAATGATCTCCTGGTTCTGCTCATTTCACTCAGCATCAGTTCATGTAAGTCTCTCCAGGACTCTCTGAAATCATCCTGCTGGTCATTTCTTACAGAACAATAATATTCCATAACATTCATGTACAATAATTTATTCAGCCATTCTCTAATTGATGGGGATCCATTCATTTTTCAGTTTCTAGCCACTACAAAAAGGGCCACAAACATTTTGGCACATACAGGTCCTTTTCCTCCTTTAAGATCTCTTTGGGATATAAGCCCAGTAGAAACACTGCTGGGTCAAAGGGTATGCACAATTCGATAACTTTTTGAGCATAGTTCCAGATTACTGTCCAGAATGATTGGATTCCTTCACATTTCCACCAACAATGTATCCGTGTTCCAGTTTTCCCACATTCCCTCAAGCATTGGTCATTTTCATTTCTTATCATCTTAGCCAATCTGAGAGATGTGTAGTAGTATCTCAAAGTTATCTTAATTTGCATTTCTCTGATCAATAGTGATGTGGAGCACCTTTTCATATTACTAGAAATAATTTCAATTTCATCTGAAAATTGTCTATTCATATCCTTTGACCATTTATCAATTGGAGAATGACTTGATTTCTTATACATTTCAGTCAATTCTCTATATATTTTGGAAATGAGGTCTTTATCAGAATCTTTGAATGTAAAAATGTTTTCCCATTTTATTGCTTCCCTTCTAATCTTGTCTGCATTCATTTTGTTTATACAAAACCTTTTTAACTTAATATAACCAAAATTATTTATTTTGTGATCAGTAATGATCTCTAGCTCTTCTTTGGTCAGAAATTCCTTCCTTCTCCACAGATCTGAGAGGTAAACTAACCTATGTTCCTCTAATTTATTTATGATCTCATTCTTTATGTCTAGATCATGAAACCATTTTGACCTTATCTTGTTATATGGTGTTAAATATGGGTCAATGCCTAATGTCTGCCATACTAGTTTCCAATTTTCCCAACAGTTTTTGTCAAATAATGAGTTCTTATCCCAGAAGCTGGGGTCTTTGGGTTTGTCAAGCTCTTGATTGCTATAGTCATTGACTATTTTGCCCTGTGACCTATTCTACTGATCAACTAGACTATTTCTTAGCTCGTACCAAATGGTTTTGATGACCTCTGCTTTATAATATAGTTTTAGATCTGGTACAGCTAGGAAGGGCAAAAATCTTAGGGAGAACAACTTGGGCTGAGCTTTGTTTCTCTCATCTCCATTTCCAGAGCACAGCTTAATCAGTAATAAGGAGCATGATTAGGGAATTTTAAGTGCCTTTTGTAAATGTTGGATACTTCTAGGGAGGAAACTGGCTCTCTCAATACAGATGATCCCAATTGCATTATTTTGTTAGTTTATAGTGAGACAGCTAAATGATACAATAGATAGAGCACTGACTCTGAAATCAGGAGGACTTGAATTCAAATGTAGACTCAGATACTTATAAGCTGTGTGATAGTCAGAGAGTTGCTTAATTCCTTTGCTTCCAAACAAACAAAAAAATCTTATAGTCTTATGACATTTTCTGGGGAAAGGGTGGGTGGGTGGGAGTGGGAAAGAAGTACTAAGAGATCAAATGTCTCCTCTATCACTGTACAATCAGAGGAAAGTCTGGTCTTCTTGACTCGAAAGCCAACCTCCTACCTACCAAACAAAGTTTCTTTTCCTCTTTCAAAAAGAGAGTAAATTTTTTTACTAGTCAACTCAGAAATACATAATCTATGAAGAAATATGCTGAGTGTGTATGTATGTATGTATGTGTTACCCTTAATATTCACAATATAGAGACAGAAATGGAGTCAGAGGTCCAGGACAGGTTTGATTCTCAGCTCTGCTACTTACTAGTTACAGGACCTCAAACAAGTTTTATTAGCTTCTCTGAGGCCCTGTTTCCTTCTCTTTAAAATGAGAGGGTTGGAAAAAATATGATCTCTTAAGTAGAATTCAAACACTGAGTCCTATTATTCTAGATTATATATAGTTTTGATATAGTACTGAGAGTATGGAGTTGATAGAGTTAAAAACAAAGTACAAGCAAGAATGGATTATAAAAACAACTCATTCAAATACCTTATGATTAGTAACCTATATATATTCTTCAGTGAGTTTCATGTAATTCTCAGTCAAAGGTAGAGCTCTGTCATGATGATTTCCTTCTAAATTTCTCATGCAAATAACTTCCCCTTCTGATATGACTAATAAAAGTTTGTGAGAAAGGAAATAATGCTAGATAAAGGTGTGGAGTATTTAACCTCATTTAATCATCTTGTACTGTATACTTTGAATTTTTAGATAGCTGTACCACTAGTGACTCACTGTATTTCTGTTCTCTATACCTAGTACTTCCTCTTGCAGTCCCTTTTTCTAGAAAATTAGGAGCAAGTTTATCTGGCACTATTCAGCACAGCAGCCTAAACATAGCTTTTCTCAGCCCATACTTAGCTAATTCTGGTACATGTTGTATGTAGGCTCCCAAATGGCACAAGTTAACTAATATAGCCATCCACCGATACTTTTACATGTCATTAAGGGGATCTAAAGACCAAAGACCAGGAGTGCTACCAACCCTTACACTATAACTCTACAGATTCACAGCATATTCTGCTGAATCCATGCTTTGTCTCATCAAATAGCATAGGTTAGCTTTTACATGTATCATCCCTTTCCTAGTTTTGTTCCTCCTCACCTCATTCTACCACTACTTGGGGTGATGGTGATTAGGAAGGACCACATGTACTTGAGTTGAGCTTTGTAGGAAATTAGGTATTCAAAGAGCCAGCAGTAAGATATAGTATACTACAGGCCTAGGGAATAACCTGTAAAAGACAGTGATGAGAGATGGAATATTTTTTTGGAGTTAGTTAGCTAGATGGTATAACACAGGACATGGAGTGAGAAAGACCTGATTTCTAATTCTGCCCCAGATATTTACTAGCTGTGATACCCTGGGCAAGTCATTAACCTCTGCTTGCCTCATTTTCCCCATCTGTAAAATGAGAATTATAATAATAGCACCTATCTCTCAGGTTTGTTGTGAGAGTAAAACAACATAATATTTGTTAAGTGCTTTGCACACCTTAAAATTCTATATAAATGCTAATTATTGTAATTAAGCAGCAAGTGGACCATGTAAGAAACATGAGTATGTAAAAGTGAGTAATAGGCAATAAACTTTGAAAAACAGGCTTGAGGCTAGACTGTGAAGTCCTTTAAATGATGAGAAGAGGTATTTGTACTTCAACCTAAAAAACTGCTAGACAATAGCACGGTTAGGCCTGTGCTCTAAAAATATTACTTTGGAGTATGTGAAAAATCAAATAGAGATAGAAGAATCAAGGGATCAGGGAAGAGGATCCAAAAAGAATTCAACTAAGATATGACCTTGTGAGGGAGGAGCATACCTCTGCTATAAAGAGATCCCTGCTAGAGGGGATCTCAGAAGAACCTGTTCATGGAACAAAGACTTCTTTAGCACCTAACAGGTCATCTGGACTTTCCTTGAAGACCTCCAATGAAGAGTAATCAACTACCTCACAGAGTAGCCCACTCCATTTATGGGCTCACTATTGGGAAGTGGGAAGAACCCATACAATGACATGGATTTAGGAGATGGAATATCATGAGGAAGGAAGGAAGGAAGGAAGGAAGGAAGGAAGGAAAGAAGGAAGGAAGGAAGGAAGGAAGGAAGGAAGGAAGGAAGGAAGGAAGGAAGGAAGGAAGGAAGGAAGGAAGGAAGGAAGGAAGGAAAGAAAGAAGGAAGGAAGGAAAGAAGGAAGAAGGAAGGAAGGAAGGAAGGAAGGAAGGAAGGAAGGAAGGAAGGAAGGAAGGAAGGAAAGAAAGAAAGAAGGAAGGAAGAAAGGAAGGAAGGAAGGAAGGAAAGAAAGAAGGAAGGAAGGAAAGAAGGAAGAAGGAAGGAAGGAAGGAAGGAAAGAAAGAAGGAAGGAAGGAAGGAAGGAAGGAAGGAAGGAAGGAAGGAAGGAAGGAAGGAAGGAAGGAAGGAAGGAAGGAAGGAAGAAGGAAGGAAGGAAGGAAGGAAGGAAAGAAGGAAGGAAAGAAAGAAGAAAGGAAAGAAGGAAGGAAAGAAAGAAGGAAGGAAGGAAGGAAGGAAGGAAGGAAGGAAGGAAGGAAGGAAGGAAGGAAGGAAGGAAGGAAGGAAGGAAGGAAGGAAGGAAGGAAGGACCAAGTTGTCAAGGGCTTTAGAAACAAAACAGAGGACTTTATTTTTTATCCGGAAGGTAATAAGGAACCACTTATTCACTCCCTTATATTGAGCCTACTCCTTTACATGGGCTTGCTCCTAGATTCTCATTCAATGGAAGAGCTGAGTGACTTCTGAATACCATTCCTTCTTCTCAGCTTTTGGCTCCATTCCTTTCTCTATTCTCAGGATCATGAGTCATGGCCGATGCTCTTCCCTGGGGATAGAGCTGGTAGTCTACATGTTTGTACAACAATCACAAACAAAAAATGCATGTGACAACAGAAATATAAACATCTTCTCACTGTCCTATCATTTTTCCCCTGACTTCCTCTTCCCTTCTTTTCCCAGTCCCATATGATAACTGGGCATAGTTAAATCACTGTAACACTGAAAGATATCTCAATAAATAGAATTGGAATTACTTAGCCAAGCAAAGTTGAAAAAAAAAAAAAAAAACAACTGAAAACTAAATGGGAGACAGAGAGTAGATGAAGTTGGGTGATTAATAAACCTCAAGTCAAGTAAGGCAATATAGATTAAGTTGAACAAAAACAAAAACAAAAAACAAGAGTCAGAAGGATAAGAATGGGTCAAAAGTTTCACAGGAAATATCTAAAACTTCATTTTAAGAGGTTCTAGAGGAGCCTGTGATTGATAGGACAACAGGGCCTTTGCAAAGCAGGAAGCACCTAAAAGAAGAAGCTAGCGACTAACTAGTAGGAATAGAAGATCATGTGTTAAGGGTACATGGAAAGTGGCCATTCATTTGAAGAACAATGCAGAGGACCAGGACTTAATGGAAGGATATGTTAAGTGACAACATTTATTTAGAATTAAGACAGAGAAAAGCAGATCAGTTGTGTGATACCTGATCAAGATAGTTCTGCTAAAGATCAAATGTTATCTGAGGACATCGACTGTGGAATGCATGCACAGGAAAGAAATACATTAGCTTATAAATAGTTAGAAAAGTTTGTTTTGTTTTATTTTGTTTTTGTTTTCCGTTGGTTGAGGCTTCAAGGGGGGCTGGTTTTGTTTTTATTTTTTAACAAAAGTAGTCTGCAAAGTGAGATAGATTTTGTTTCAGTTTATGGAATTGTTAATATTGTATTTGAAATTTGGGCTTTCTTTGAGCTAGTCATTAGACTTATTACAAGGTTTTCATATCAAGTAAGAGTCAAATGAGAAGAAAGGGTGGAACTTTAAAGGAGTGAGAAAATGCATGAAATGCAAGGCGATATTCTACTCAAGCACAAAAACCCCAGTGATTATTATACTGCTAATCAATCAATATGTACTTATCAAGAACCTCCAATGTGCCAGACATAGGATGATATTCTAATAATGCAGAGAGAATAAACTTTTTCTGTCTAAGAGCTTACATCCAATCAGGGAATAAAATAATCAGGATAAATAGGCAGTTGGCCAAAGATAAATAGACAGAGAGAGGCAGAGGTAGAGACAGACAGATAGAGATAAAGCTAAAGACAAAGAAAGAGATAGAGATAGGTAGACAGACAGACATAAAAATAGATAGATATCTTTATATATGTTTATATACATATGCAAATACAAAATAACATACAAATACATACATTTGTATACACATACAAAATAACACACAAAGATATATTTGTATGCATATACAAATACAAAATAACATACAAATGTATATTTGTATACATATATAAATACAAAATAACATACAAATATATATATTTGTATATAAATACAGATACAAAATGACATACAAATATATGAGTGTATATATTTGTATATACATATAAATACAAAATAACATAAGACAATGAAGGAGGAAGGCACTACAAACTAGGAGGAACAGTAAAAGCCAGTCTAACTAAAATGGGCCATTTTAGGAAGAGATTTATCAACACTCCAGCTATCTCTATGATGCCTTTTCATATTGACTTAACTATCCCCAAACATTCAGAGACAAAGACTTTATGTGAATAATATTAATAATACCTGGTAGTTATTAGGGTTCACAGTGTCATTCAACAAGCAGTTTTACATGTATTACCTTATTTGATTCTCAGAACACTTGGGAGAGGGATGTTATTATCTGTACGTTACAGCTAAGGAGTGATGACCTACATAGGGTCTGAGACAGGATCTGAACTCCGGTGTGCTTCTGACTGCAAATGGAGCAAGCTACCTATAATACAATGAACAAAAATATGAAAAAAATCACTCACATTAAACAAAAATATGAAAAACTCAGAAAATAAATCTTGCTTTAGAATTTTTTTCAATTATTAAGCATCTGCTGTAGACTTAATAACTCAATCTTTGTAAATTTCGTTTATTACCACAATAATTCTGTAAGGTTGATGCTATTATTATTGCTCCTAATTTAAAGTTGAGGAAACTCAGGCAGACAATAGTCATGTAACTTTTCCAAAGTCTTTTTAATTTTTCAAAGTTATACACCATGACTTTTATAATAATAATAATTAATAATAATTATATATATATATCATAAATATAATAGTGTTTTTAGCCTCTCTCCACTGAAGATTCATTTTTTTTAAGTTTTAATTTTAAAATATTTTAAAATATCTTTTTCTTCCTAACATTTTCATTTCTAACTCTATCTGTTCCTAATTCCTTACATGTGAAACACCTCTTGTAACAACAGCAATAACAAAAAAAGTAAATGAAAAGGAAAAATAAAAACTGTTCAGCCCAAGTAGCCAAGGCTATGATAAAGGCACAGTGTTATACTCATAGTCCCCTTCCTCTATCTAGCCTTTGGTCTGTAAATCACAGTAATTTCCTGAAAAAAAATTCTTCTTCCCTGGATTGAACACCATAACAAAGAAAAGCTGTTCAATGAAACTAACCAAGAAATCATATTGGACAATGTAAGTAATGTCCTACACCCTCCCTTCCTTCTGAGGAAGGTATGATTCATTATCCAGTCTCTGGGATCAAGACTGTTCTTTAGAAATACTCAGAGCTCAGTTTCCTATTATTGTCTTTTTCATTGTAGTTATGCCTATGGTACTCTTAATTCCTTTGACTTTCAAATGCATAATCATTTATGTATTCACGTGTTTTTCTGAATTCCTCTTATATGGGATATTAAATATCCTAATAGAGAAGAATTTCTTTAAATCCTGGCTTTGCTGCTTACCACTTGAGTGTTTTTTGGGCTTATCCCTTAATCTCTCTGGACCTTGTTGAGAAGCTTGAAATAAATGATCTCTGAGATTTGTTCTGGATTCAAAGATATGTTCCTATTTGAAATATCTTCTGCCATTTTCTAATCAATGGATACCACTTTCTTTTGGATTAATTGCTCCTACGTATATTCTAGTACTAAGAATACTTTTCTTTCTGTCTTTTACTTTCTTAGTATGCATGTCCTATAGTGGGATCACTGGGACAAAGAGTATGAACTTTTTAGTCTCTCTTTTTTTGCTTATTTTCAAATTGTAAGAAGATTTCTTTTTGGAAGATTAAAAATACTGATGATCACAAAATTATTTCAAGGCTGGAGGTATGCCAATAGATAAATGAAAGAGTATAAAAAAACCCAGAAATCCCACTTGGAGTATTTGGAATGTTATATAATGAAGACTGGTGAATTTACCATAAAGAGAAAGATGATATAGCTAAACAAACTTCTGACTCACATACAGGAAAAATGATAAAAAAAAAATCATTAGTCATTTCAAAATAAGTTACTGATCCTTAATTTTATAAAGGGTTCAGCATCAAGAGGTAGTAACTCCCACTAACTGACTCTGTGCCCTTGGATAAGTAACTTCATTTCTGTTTGATTTTCTTGGGAGAGGGAACTCAGAGAAAAAAATATTGTCTGCCATTGTTGATTGGACAAATCACTTATTTTCTGTTTGCCTTGGTTTCCTCATCTAAAAAATGGGGACAACAATAGCATCTACCCTCTAGGGTTGTTCTGAGGATCAAGTGAGTTAATTGTAAAATTCTTGTCACATAGTTAGCTTTTACTATTAGAATAACATTCAAAGCCAGTTTCTCTCATTTTTGAATGAGTTCCTTCCACTGTCATTGATTTGTGAAGCTTCTTTCTTCATTCTTTGTTGTGAGATCTTGGGAAATTCTCACTTTTGTATTGGTTCCCTGGATTAAACTGTCCTAGAGAAAGTTGACTGAAGCAATGTCACTCCTTCTGTCCATTTCCCATAGCCCATGGTTTGTTTAAACAGGTTGGATAGTAATTGCTAAAATAGTAGCCACTTGTTCATCTTTCTTTTTTCTTATTTCATATTAATTTTGACCTTTGCTCTAAATAGTTGATGATCTGGCTTTAAGTACAGGTGATTTTGATGTGACTAATAAGTCTGTAATCAGTAGTTTCCTGTCTGTTTAGAGTTCATCTCATTTTTTTTAATGACCTTGATATTTAGTTTACAACTCATCCAGAATCTTCTGAAGAATATATTTGTAATGTACAAGTATGAGACTTCTGATTTCATCTTTTTAAGTTAATACCTTCAACATCTTTTACCTCTTTCATTTCCTTAGCACAGTTCATATTTTTCAAAGCGTTTTTTGGTCACATTTCTGTCATACACACCACTGTCCCCCTCCCCCACCCCGCCCCCAGCTTTTTGCATTGAACCTACAGATTATCAAAATATAAGGTGATTGACAGAAACAAATAATGACAAATGTTGGAGGGGATGTGGGGAAATTGGGACACTAATACATTGCTGGTGGAGTTGTGAAAGAATCCAGCCATTCTGGAGAGCAATCTGGAATTATGCCCAAAAAGTTATCAAACAGTGCATACCCTTTGACCAGCACGCGCTACTACTGGGATTATATCCCAAAGAAATACTAAAGAGCGGAAAGAGACATATATGTGCCAAAATGTTTGTGGCAGCTCTTTTTGTTGTAGCTAGAAACTGGAAGATGAATGGATGTCCATCAGTTGGAGAATGGTTGGGTAAATTGTGGTATATGAAAGTTATGGAATATTATTGCTCAGTAAGAAATGACCAGCAGGAGGAATACAGAGAGGGTTGGAGAGACTTAAATCAACTGATGCTGAGTGAAATGAGCAGAACCAGAAGATCACTGTATACTTCAACAACGATACTGTATGAGGATGTATTCTGATGGAAGTGGAAATCTTCAACATAGAGAAGATCCAACTCACTTCCAGTTGATCAATGATGGACAGAGGTAGCTACACCCAGAGAAAAAACACTGGGAGGGGGAATGAAAATTGTTAGCACTAATATCTGTCTGCCCAGGTTGCATGTACCTTCGGATTCTAATGTTTATTGTGCAACAAGAAAATGATATTCACACACATGTATTGTACTTAGACTATATTGTAACACATGTAAAATGTATGGTATTGCCTGTCGTCGGGGGGAGGGAATAAGGGAGGGGGGGTAATTTGGAAAAATGAATACAAGGGATAATATTATAAAATATATATATATATATATAATAAAAAAAAATTTAAAAAAAAAAATATAAGGTGATTTTGTTTAGAAGATCCTATCAAAAAGGCTTTATAAAATGTATCTTTAACATCTGTAACAGATAGTAAGATATTGGCTGCAATTATCACCATAGTTGTTTGTTTGTTTGTTACTTAATCTGGGCTCATCCAAGGCCAAGAGTCCTAGGAAATGGCATTTGTTGTTGCCTTTGGCCATATGATGAAACCAGCACTGCCAAGTCTTTTCTTCTATCTCTCAGAAGAACATAGAAGTTATCATTCTATTTACCTGAAACCCCTTGATTGTTGCTGATTTCTTTTGCAGTAAGAATATCATGAAGCCCCAAGATAAAAAAAAAAAAAAACCATAAAGGACCTGAGGGATCATTTAATCCTATTCTCTCATTTTACAGATGAAGGTGTGAAGGTCCAAAATCACTGTGTGAGTTATCCAAGGTCATATGATTTATTACAGAACTATGATTCGAATGAGGGGGTCTTCTCCTTCCAAAGCCTCTGTTCAAGCCATTCAATCACATTATCTTTCCATTTAATTTGAGCCACTTTCTCTGAGGACATGCCAATTTGGTTAAAGATTTTGAGTTAAACATCTCAAACAATTTAACATTTGTCAGTAGTTTAAGACATATATGCAGGATATTATAGCAGAAAGCAGATTGAATTTGTAGTCATGGGATTTGGATCTTAATACCAGCAAATCATTTAGCCTCTCTGAGCTTCAGTTTACCTATTTGTAAAAATTAAAGAGTTAGACAAACTGACCTGTAGGTTTGCATTTAGCTCTAACTCCAATCACCTAAGTATTGTTGCTATCAATAACAGTAAATAACTACATGGGAGACAACATGACAGTAGATAGAAGGCTGATCTTGGACACAGAAGAAGTAGGTTCCAATCCTTTTTTGACCCCAGAACTGACTTTGTGACTCTGGAAAAGTCATTTAACCTCTGTTATCGATGAATTACATCAATGGTTAGATTATCCCTATATAGAGAAGGAGTTTCCTAAACAGATTCACATATATATAGTCTCTTTAAAAATAAATAAAAACGCTACCCATCCCATAAGATTAGAAGTAACATTATGGCAGTAGCATGATGTTGTGGAAAGTTCACAAAATTTTGGAGTCAATGGACCCAGATTCAATTCAGTCCAGACCCTGCCTCTGTCAATTATAACTCAGAAGTCCTCTTCAACTTTTCTAGTCCTCAGTTCTCCTCATCTGTAAAATGGCAGGAACAATATTTATTGTGAAGCCTAAATGAGAAGAGAAAGCATCTTGAACATGGTAAAATGCCACGTAAAAATACATATTTTAATATGTGATATGTTAAGCCTATGGGTATTATTTGTACAATATCATAGTAATTCACTTTTATTTATTTTGTTAACATATTTACAAAGCACTTTAACTTTTAAATTCAATTTGTGTTTGCTCAGTCTGGTCTTTCCTGTTACAGATGAAGAAAGTGAGTTCTCAGGTAGTTAAGTATTCTTCTAAGGTCACAAATAGTCAGTAGCAAAGCCAGAATCTGGGAACCAGGACCCTTGATTCCAAAATCAACATTATTGCTCCAGTTTTTGTGAGTTTTGTTTTCAGAAAGATAGGTGAAATGGAGGGAGGGAAGGAGATAGAGAAGAAAAACAGAGACAGAAAGACAATGAAGCATAAATGGAGACAAAACAGAGAGATGGTCATAAAGAGGAAGACAGAGAAAGAGACGGAAAGAGACAGAGAGACAGTCACAAAGAGAAAGATACAGAGAGATTGAGAGAGAAGTGGATAGATGGAGAGAGAAATACAGAGACACCGAGATGAGATTGGCTTAGAGGGGGAGGGAGAGAGACAGAGATAGTGACACAGACACACACAGATGAGGCAGAGATGGAGGCAAAAACAAAGACAGTCACAGAAAGAAAAACATAAAGAACTAGACTGAGAGAGACAGAGAGGAGAGAGAGTGAGAGAGACAGAGAGGGGAGAGACAGGGACAAAGAGAAAGATACATAGATTGAGACAGAGGTAGATGGAGAGAGAGGGAGATACTGTAGAGAGATAGATGGAGACTGGGACAGAGGTGAATAGATTGGGAAGGGGGAGAGAAAGAGAGAGACAGAGACATAGAAACACAGAGAGACAGTGTCAGAGACAGTGACAGAGAGACACACACAAAGAGACAAAAAAAGGGTAGAGATGAAGACAAAGAAAGTCACAAAGGAAAACAGAAAGAGACAGAGATTGAAAGAGACAGAAAGGGGAGAGACAGAGAGATAGTGACAAAGAGAAAGATATATAGATTGATTCAGACCTAGAGAGATGGAGAGAAAGACAGAGATAGAAAGAAAGACAAAGAGACAGAGATAGACACAAACAAAGAGACAAAAACAGAGACTGATACAAAGGTGGATGTATGGAGAGAAAGACAGAGACAGAGGCAGACAAAAGATAACACTGAGACAAAAGTGGATAGATGGAGAGACAGAGACAGATAAAAAGACAGACACACACAGAGAGACAGCAACAGAGACAGAGACACACAGAGAGACAAAGACAGAGACAATGAGGCAGAGATAGAGATAGAAATAATCACAAAGAGGAAAAGAGAGAAAGAGACAGAGACTGAGGCAGAAAGAAAGACAAAGTGACAGAGATGGAGACAGAGGCAGAGAGAGAGAGAGAGACAGAGAGAGACAGAGACAGAGAGACAGACAGACAGACAGACAGACAGACAGACAGACAGACAGACAGACAGAGAGACAGGGAGGAAGAGAGATCTTCTCTCCTATGATTCCTTTTTCAGAAGTTGCTTGCAGACCTTGGTCTGCAGAGTCCTCTCGCCAACTCATTTCTATTCTGGCAGAGACTGGACCTGATCCTTTAATCCCTAGGTGATGTGGCCCTCACTTCCCCAGTCAGACAATGACTCTGTTTGATTAGGCGATTTGGCAATTAGTCACGTGCCCAGTTCAAAAGTGACTCCTCGGTAAAGTACATTCTGACTAACCAGCGGCTAAGCCGTTTCATTGTGCTCTCGGTGTCAGAGGAATTCTTGACACCTATCCAACGGTTAAGTCATGTTGCATAATTGCCAGATGACATCACCAGCCTACGAGGTGATTGGCCAGAGAAGAAAAGCCAGCCCCCTAAAAGTTTCCCGGACTATCGGCCTTTCCGGAGTCTGAACGAAAAACGGCTTGTCCCGGGACTCTGGGACAGCCAGACTACATTTATCTGAAGTGGTTTCTGCTCCTTGTCGGGGTTTGGGGGTGACATTGAAAACCTCAGACAGCACGGGATGGGACGGGCAGGCAGCTCCGGGGGAGACTCCGAGTCTCTCACATCCCTAATTATTAGAACGGTCGGCTCTTCTTGGGGAGGGGGGGGGGGGAAACTGAATATAAAAGGAGCCTCTTGTAGTGAAGTCATTTCATTTTTTTACAGGACTTGCCATGAAGAGGAAAAAAAAAAAAGTGGTTTTTTTTTTGTTTGTTGTTGTTGTTGTTGTTTTTAATGATCCCTTCATATGCCGAGCATAGACACCAAAGAAAGAGATAGGTCAGCTGGCAGCCAGCTGAAGATCTGATGTGGCTGAGAAGTGGCTTTTTTCCAAGAGAAATAGTCGTCTGGGTTAACCACCGTATAAAATATACACTTTAGAAATAAAACTACTTCAGTTATTTATTAAAAGTCCTAAACACGAAGTCTTAGAGTTTCTTCACAAAAATGCTTGAAAATTGGTACTATGGTTGGTCTGGCTTTATTATAATAATCAAGGGGGTGATTAATATCGGGAGCCTTATTCTTTAAACAAGTTATAAAGCCATGATTCAAAAGGAGGGGAGCCAGAAGGGGGAGGTGCCGGAATCAGCTCATCCTGGTCCGGGACTGGTATTACAGGATTCCCTGGGTGAGCAGGAGTGGCACCGTCAGCTGACCATCCTGTTTGATTGTAGGGAAAAGATCACTGGGCTCCAAGTCAGAAGACCTAGATTTGAGTTTCAGTTCTGCCCACTCGCTTTATGACCCGGGGACAAATAGCTTCTATTTATTGAGCCTCGTATAATACGGGACGGTTTGGGGGAGCGGGGAGCGGATGGTATCTAAAGTCCAGATTTAACTTTTTATGCTTCTTGGAGCAGCGAGGGGGATGCCAGGCATGTCTGGCAGGAGTTGCCAGGGTTTCCTTAAGGGTGGGGGCAGTTCTGGATGAGAACTGGGATTCTTGGGAATTTGGGGGGCAGCTCTGGAGGCACTTGCATCGTCCAGGTGGAGGCTTAAATGTCATTTTGGAGTCTCTGGAAAAGCCAGGAAACGTATATTAGGAAGATCTGTTTCTCCTTTGACTCCCTCCCCCCTTTTCCTTCTCCTTCCATTTCTTTTTCCAAGTCTACTCATCTGCCCCGCCCTCCTTTAGTAATAAGCCTCAACCTTGCACATGCTCAGTTCTTTTCTATAGTTTCACACCGCCCACCCTCTTCTTCCCCCCCCCCCCAACTCCCCACCCCCACTCTTTAGAACATACTCAGTTCTTTGGAATGTGGCCACCCATAAGCAATGACACACATTTTCAAAGGGCTTTAGAAATCCAAGTGATTAGTGAACTTTATTTTGCTAAGGGGGGAAGGGCAGTTTCGTTGCACATGCATAATCCCCGAAGCCATCATTTTGCTGGTTTCCCTAGCTTTACAAAAACTTGACATATGAAATGTGAAAGTGCAAAGACAATCACTCGAACGGTTGTAATTCACACCATCAAAAAGATCCTTTTTGTGATACAAAAAACCAAAACAGCCCACTATCATTTCCTAGGGAATGGAGAATTTTCCTTGAGCTTTTAACATCTATTTCTGTTAATGGGGATACCAGTTTGTTCATTTGTCCATGCTATTCAACGTGATTTTTTCTTTTCTTTTGCTGAAACAATTGGGGTTAAGTGACTTGCCCAGGGTCACACAGTTAGGACGAGTTAAGTGTCTGAGACCAAATTTGAACTCAGGTCCTCCTGACTTCAGGGCTGGTGCTTTATCCACTACACCACCTAGCTGCCCCTCAACAAATATTTACTGAGTGATAAGGCCATGATAGGTAATGTGGAGAATTTTTTAAAAAGTGTCAAAATGGGCTCTATTCTCATTATCAGGTTACAAGGATGTTACAATATCACGACAGGAGGAGTATGTGTGCATGAATAACTGTACTGTAAGGATGCATGATGGTACCTCCAGAGGGGGAAAATGTGTCATGGAATTTGAAAAGGGAGAGATCATGATAATAATAATTATAATTATAAGCTTCAAGGTTTGCAAAGCACTTTACATGCTTCATGTCTTTTGATCTTCACAATAACCCTGTGAGGTAGATGCTATTATTACCCTCATTTTACAGATGAGGAAACTGAGTCTGAGAGCCACAGGGTCACCCTGTTAGTAAGTACCTAAGAAAATCACTTTCAAGCAGCATGATCCCCTCGAGGAAGGCTTCCATAGAATAGATGATATTTATACTGCATCTTTTAAAAAGGGGGAAATGGGGGCAGCTAGGTGGTGCAGTGGATAGAGCACCAGCCTTGAAGTCAGGAGGACCTGAGTTCAAATTTGGTCTCAGACACTTAACACTTCCTAGCTGTGTGACCCTGGGCAAGTCACTTAATCCCAATTGTCTCAGCAAAAAAATTAAAAGGGAGAAATATTTTGTTGGAGAGAAATGAATGAGGTAGGGAAGTTTTTGTAGAGAGGAGTAACCTTGGTAAAGCACCAAGGTGGGAAAGGATAAGGTTATGTCTGCCTTAAAGAATATTATTCAGAAGAGGGGAGAATGCAGTATATGGAGTGACATCAGTTTGAATCCTGGCTTTGCAATTTTACAACCCTATGACCTTGGACAAATTATTTAATGCCTCTGAATCTCAGTTCCTCATTTGTAAAATGGGTGGATTAGACCATGTGACCTTTAAGGTAACTTTCAGCTCTAAATCCTATGATTTTAAGAAACACTGAAGAAAGTGGGATCTATCAGTATAATGATGTTGATACTCAGATTTTTTTGGGGGAAAAAATATCATGGAGCAGTGTAGCTCTGCTTTCCTAGAAATTGAACAAGAAAAATAAACTGAGTACTTACTTCCAATGATCTAGTTATTTTTGTCGATCTTGCCCCTTAATACAATTATCTCCCTTTTGATGAAGGTATAAGAGAATTTAGTTTGGTAAACAATCCTTGACTGCCCATAGGGTGTTGTTGATTTTACTGGTTCCCAAGAGACTTGGTCATCTGACTTGTTGAGTGCCCTCAGGTAAGTCACACACTTTTCTCCTTGGCCCAGATTCCTTAGCTATAAAATTGGCAAAGTATCTTAAAAATCAATCCCACTGGGGAATGGGGTTTTGTTGTTGTTTTGATTCCATGCCAGGCCATGTCTTTTGACCATTCTCTAACTAAAACTGACTCAATCTGAGGTCCTTTTGGCATGTTAGTCCATGACTTATACTCTAGAAGAGGCTTGTGCATTGTGTTCATCTATATCTATATCTATGTATTCCTATCTGCATTGTGCTCATCTACATAGATCAATAGTGTTATAGATAGAATGTAGTATAATTAAATTACCAGTATGTTCAAACTGACAAATAAACAGACAATACTTTTAAGTTCATTTTCCCAATAAAGTTTGCATCTAAAATCTCATTAGGCCTGGACCCTGGAATCTCAGTGATTATGTCACTGAAGCGTATGCAGATTCTATCCTGTTGGAGGGGCTTTAGTTATATTCAGTACCAAGGTGTACATCTGTCACACAAGGAACAACTTAGTCAAGCCAGAGCAAACTGTCAGTGGCTAGAGTGCTAGGTTTGGAGTTAAGAAGACCTGAATTCAAATCTAGCCTCAGATATTTAACAGGCAAGTCATTTTATCTCTGCTTCAGTTTCTTCAACTGTAAAAATATGGGAATAATAATAGCACTTCAAATGAGGTGAGGATCAAATGAGATATTTGTAAAGTTGTTAGTACAGTGCCTGGAATATAATAGGTGATGTGTGAAATACACACATGACAAATTCACAATGACCATTCTCTTTGCCAGGTTAGACACCAGAAATGGTAAATATGAAATAGATTTGGGAGAGCATATAGTTAGACACCATAAGGCATGGGGAAAGGATGGGATAAGTAGGAAGACATCATGAGGCATGGGGAAAGGGATGGGAAGAAAGGTACCATGAGGCAGAAAGCCATGGCAGACTAACCCAAAAGGGATTCAGCAAAGATGGTGTGGGCCATGGACAGATTTATAGGGGAAATTTAACCTCAGGGGTTTGACATAACTTGGCTTTCTGATTGGGTACAGTAAAATGGGGTTACCCAAGACCTCCACAGATTGGGACTGTAAGACTGAGCTGATCCTCATCAGTGCCCTTCCCTGATTGCCTCAGGGAGTAATTTTCATCAACACTTAAAGCTTTTTCTGCCACTCCCAACCCAGGATCTCATCAGTAGCTACTATATGAATATTGGCTACTAGAATTGTTATTATCATTATCTAAATTTAGAGAGGTTCATCATCAAGAAATGGCCATGTGATGAATTTTTTCATCCACAACAGTTCCTAAATCATAGAGGAGTTACATTTTCCATTGATAGAAAGCATATCCCTATCAATGAAATGATATATTCTTGAAATAAAAGTTGATACATGCTGGTAATCTTTATTAATAAAGGATAGATCACTTAGGTTCAGGAGCTCTGAGCTGAAGATTGGCTAAAGCCAGTCAGATGTCTGTACCATGTCATGCAGCTGAGATCCAGGTTGGGAGAACAGGTCAGAACCTAGTGGGGTTAGGCCTTTGAGAGACTGCTGCACTTCCATCCAAGTCAAGATAGGGAGACCTTCTCTCTCTCCCTTCCTATCTGTCTCCTCCTCTCCTTTGAACTCATGTCATGTCATGAAAGTCAATTTCAAAGTCTATCACTCTATTATATCATTTTCCCTTTTAGAATACAGATTTAATATTGAACTTCATTAATATAGAACCTCATTCTAATACAAATACCAGTTTGGGAATTTAGAATTAGGCTGGCAGACTGGGGAAGCAGAAATCAAGCATTTGAAGTTCAGGGTAGAGGTAGGGGAAGAGAATAATCATGTATATAGTGCCTACTATGTACCAAGCTAAATACATTTTACAAATGTTATCTTATTTGATTCTCAACAACTCTGAGAAGTAGGTGCTATTACAAATTCCATTTTACAGTTATGGAAACTGAGACTAAGAGAGGTTAAGAGACTTGCCCACATTCACACGACTTGTAAGTTGAACTCCATTGGTTTGTCCACTTTGACACTAATCCTATGATTCCATAAATAATAACAACAAAAGTTTATAAAATGCTTTTTATACATTATCTCACTTAAGCCTCAGAACTATACTACTAAAGTACAATTATGTGAATTTTCCCAATTAGAAAAGTAAGGTGTAGGGGGCAGTTAGGTGGCGCAGTGGATAGAGCACCAGCCTTGAATTCAGGAGGACCTGAGTTCAAATTTGGTCTCAGACACTTAACACTTCCTAGCTGTGTGACCCTGGGCAAGTCACTTAACCCCAGCCTCAGAAAAAAAAAAAAAAGAAAGAAAAGTAAGGTGTGTAGTGTTATCCATGGTCACACAGTAAGAGATTTCTCTGAGCTTTTGCATTTGATTTTCACCAAGACCCTGGCTAATGAAGTGCTCAGAGTCATTATAGCTGAGGGGTTAGAAAAGGGATAGAAGGAGTAGAAAAAGCTGGGATTGACTTCCGGCCAAGATGGCGGCATGGAGGCAGACAGCTGCTTGAGCTCCTCGTTTTCTCTCAGAACTTACTTCATGACAAGCCTCTGACTTAATGCTTGACCCAGAAAGAAATCCACAAATTATCACCAAGAGAAGACATCCTTGAAAGTCGCCAGAAAAGGTCTGTGTTTGTTCGGGGGAGGGTCAATCAGACTGGGCACAGACTGAGGGCAGACAGCCAGAGCAAGACAGGCAGCTCACACAGCTCAGACCGGAGGGGGAGGGGTGTGATCTCTGCCTTTTCTGTGAAAGGGCTTTTGCCCCAGTGTGGATGCTCCGTCTTGGCAGCAAGCCAGGAGTGGTGGAGAGGGTGTAAACACCGGAGGTGAAGATTAAAACCCCAGAAAGCCAGCGTCTCTCAGAGCCTGGCCACCCTCAACCCCCACCTGGACTGACTCGGTGCGTTCTCAGAGCCTCAGAGCGCAGACTCAGTACAGTCATTGCTGTTCTGTTAGTGGCTCTCTGCTGCCCTACCCCCAGTCTGTAGAGGAAGCCCATTAACACCATCCAGCCCCATCCCCCGCAAAACAGACCAATTGTTTCTCTTGTCAGTTTGTTTTCTTTGATTCCTACTCTGACAAAATGAACAAAAAATTCAAAAGGGCTCTAACCATTGACAGCTTCTGTGTGGAGAGGGAGCAGACTTCAAATGCTGAGGAGACTAGGAACAGACTGTCCCCAGATGTATCCCCTGGGAGGGATATAAGCTGCTCCTCAATACAAAAGAACCTCATAGAGGAAATCAAAAAGGCTCTCACAAGAGAGCTGGAAGAGAAATGGGAAAAGGAAAGGGAAGCTTGGCAAGAGAGCCTGGAGAAGTCATCCCATGCATTCAAAGACAGAGTGGAAAAAGAAATCAAATCATTGAGAAACAAGATTAGTGAGCTGGAAAAGGTAAACAACTCCAAGGAAAACAGGATTAGTGAGCTGGAAAAGGTAAACAACTCCAAGGAAAACAGGATTAGAGAGCTGGAAAAAGAAATCAGCTCTCTAAAAAATAAAATGGATAAAATGGAAAAAAATTCCATAGAAGATAAAAACTCAATTGGACAATTACAAAGAGATATAAAAAAAGTGAGTGAAGAAAATACATCATTGAAAATTAGAATGGAACAAGTAGAAATGAATGACTCAAGGAGAAACCAAGAGGGAGTCAAGCAAAACCAGAGAAATGAAACAATTGAAAAGACTGTCAAGTACCTTACCAGAAAGACAACAGACCTGGAAAACAGATCCAGGAGAGACAATTTGAGAATAATTGGACTCCCTGAAAAATGGGAGGAAAAAAAGAGCTTGGACACCATTTTCGAGGAAATTATCAAAGAGAACTGCCCAGACGTTTTGGAAACAGAGGGTAAAATAGACATTGAAAAAAATTCATCGATCACCTACTGAAAGGGACCCTAAAATCAAAACGCCAAGAAATATAGTGGCCAAGTTCAAGAAACATCAGACAAAGGAAAAGATATTGGAAGCTGCTAGAAAAAAACAATTCAGATATAGAGGATCCACAATAAGGATAACACAGGATCTAGCAGCGTCCACATTAAAAGAACGCAGGGCCTGGAACATGATATTCCGAAAGGCTAAGGAACTTGGTATGCAGCCAAGAATAACTTACCCAGCAAGAATGAGCATCGTTTTCCAGGGAAGAAGATGGACATTTAACGAAATAAATGAATTCCATCTATTTTTGATGAAAAAACCAGACCTACATAAAAGGTTTGATCTTCAAATACAGAACTCAAGAGACTTCTAAAAAAGGTAAAAAGAAACCTTGAGAACTATACTTCTGTCAAAAAAATATGTAAAGAACATATGTACAATTTGTCTTAGAAACTAGAGGTGGAAAGGAGATTATATCATAAAAAAGTATAAAGTGGTGGTACTACATCTCATGAAGAGGCAAAGGTAACCTATTATATCTGAGAGAAAGAAAGGAGGGAGATGAACATAGCGTGTATCAATAGACATATTCGATTTATGGTGAAACTTCTTCCACTTCATTGAAAAGTGAAAGAGAAGGAGTAAGCTAAGGGGAAGGGAATACAGTAATTTCGAGGAAAAGGGGTAAAATAAGGGGAGGATCTTTAAGGTGGGGGAGGGATCCTAAAAAGGGAGGGCTGTGAAAAGCAAGTGGTGTTTACCAGTTTAACACTGGATAGGAGGGTAAAAGGGAAGGAAAGGGGAAAAGCATAAGCAGGGATTAATAGGATGGCAAGCAATATAGAATTAGTCCTTCTAACCATAAATGTGAATGGGGCAAACTGCCTCATAAAGAGGAAGCAGTTAGCAGACTGGATTAAAAGTCAGAATCCTACTATATGTTGTTTACAGGAAACACACCTGAAACAGGATGAGACATTCAAACTAAAAGTAAAAGGGTGGAGCAGAATCTATTATGCTTCAGGCAAAACCAAAAAAGCAGGAGTAGCCATCCTCATCTCAGATCAAGCAAAAACAAAAATTGATCTAATTAAAAGAGATAAGGAAGGGCATTATATCCTGCTAAAGGGAAGCATCAATAGTGAAGCAGTATCAATATTAAACATGTATGCACCAAGTGGTGCAGCATCTAAATTCTTAAAAGAGAAATTAAGAGAGCTGCAAGAGGAAATAGATAGCAAAACTATAATAGTGGGAGATCTCAACCTTGCACTATCAGAATTAGATAAATCAAACCACAAAATAAATAAGAAAGAAGTCAAAGAGGTAAATAGAATACTAGAAAAGTTTGATATGATAGATCTTTGGCGAAAGCTAAATGGAGACAGAAAGGAATATACTTTCTTCTCAGCAGTTCATGGAACCAATACAAAAATTGATCATATACTAGGGCATAAAAACCTCAAAATCAAATGCAGTAAGGCAGAAATAGTAAATGCATCCTTTTCAGACCATAATGCAATCAAAATAACATTTAATAAAAAGCCAGGGGAAAATAGACCAAAAAATAATTGGAAACTAAATAATCTTATACTAAAGAATGATTGGGTAAAACAGCAAATCATAGACATAATTAATAACTTCACCCAAGAAAATGACAATAATGAGACATCATACCAAAATGTGTGGGATACAGCCAAAGCAGTAATTAGGGGAAGTTTTATATCTCTACAGGCCTACTTGCATAAAATAGAGAAAGAGAGGGCCAACGAATTGGGTTTACAACTAAAATTGCTAGAAAAGGAACAAATTAAAAACCCCCAGACAAACACAAAACTTGAAATTCAAAAAATAAAAGGTGAGATTAATAAAATTGAAAGTAAAAAAACTATTGAATTAATTAATAAAACTAAGAGTTGGTTTTATGAAAAAACCAACAAAATAGACAAACCCTTAGTAAACCTGATTAAAAAAAGGAAAGAGAAAAAGCAAATTGATAGTCTTGAAAATGAAAAGGGTGAACTCACCACTATTGAAGAGGAAATTAGAACAATAGTTAGGAGCTACTTTGCTCAACTTTATGCAGATAAATTCGATAACTTAAATGAAATGGAAGAATACCTTCAAAAATATAGCTTGCCCAGATTAACAGAGGAAGAAGTAAGTAGTCTAAATAGTCCCATCTCAGAAAAAGAAATAGACCAAGCTATTAACCAACTTCCTAAGAAAAAGTCCCCAGGACCAGATGGATTTACAGGTGAATTCTACCAAACATTTAAAGAACAACTAACTCCAATGCTATGTAAACTATTTGAAAAAATAGGGATTGAAGGAGTCCTACCAAATTCCTTCTATGACACAGACATGGTACTGATACCTAAACCAGGTAGATCGAAAACTGAGAAAGAAAACTATAGACCAATTTCCTTAATGAATATTGATGCTAAAATCTTAAATAAGATATTAGCAAATAGACTTCAGAAAATCATCCCCAGGATAATACACTATGACCAAGTAGGATTTATACCAGGAATGCAGAGCTGGTTTAATATTAGGAAAACTATTAGTATAATTGACCATATTAATAATCAAATTAATAAAAACCATATGATCATCTCAATAGATGCAGAAAAGGCATTTGATAAAATCCAACATCCATTCCTACTAAAAACGCTTGAGAGTATAGGAATAAATGGACTATTCCTTAAAATAATAAGGAGCATATATTTAAAACCTTCAGTAAACATCATATGTAATGGTGATAAACTAGAACCTTTCCCTGTAAGATCAGGAGTGAAACAATGTTGCCCACTATCACCATTACTATTCAATATAGTACTAGAAACTCTAGCCTTGGCAATAAGAGCCGAGAAAGAGATCCAAGGAATTAGAGTAGGAAATGAAGAAATCAAATTGTCACTTTTCGCAGATGACATGATGGTATACTTAGAGAACCCCAAAGACTCTGCTAAAAAGCTATTAGAAATAATTCAGAATTTTAGCAAAGTCGCAGGATACAAAATAAATCCACATAAATCCTCAGGATTTTTATACATTACCAACACAATCCAACAGCAAGAGATACAAAGAGAAATTCCATTCAAAATAACAGTCGATAGTATCAAATATTTGGGAATATATCTACCAAAGGAGAGTCAGGAATTATATGAGCAAAATTACAAAACACTTGCCACAAAAATAAAGTCAGTTTTAAATAATTGAAAAGACATTCAGTGTTCTTGGATAGGCCGAGCGAATATAATAAAGATGACAATACTCCCCAAACTAATCTATTTATTTAGTGCTATACCAATCAGACTCCCAAGAAACTATTTTAATGACCTAGAAAAAATAACAACAAAATTCATATGGAAGAATAAAAGGTCGAGAATTGCAAGGGAACTAATGAAAAAAAAGTCAGAGGAATGTGGTCTAAGTGTACCTGATTTAAAGCTATATTATAAAGCAACAGTCACCAAAACCATTTGGTATTGGCTAAGAAATAGACTAGTTGATCAGTGGCATAGGTTAGGTTCACAGGGCAAGATAGTGAATAAAAATAGCAATCTAATCTTTGACAAACCCAAAGATCCTAAATTTTGGGATAAGAATTCATTATTTGACAAAAACTGCTGGGAAAACTGGAAATTAATATGGCAGAAACTAGACATGGACCCACATTTAACACCACATACTAAGATTAGATCAAAATGGGTCCAAGATTTAGGCATAAAGAACGAAATCATAAATAAATTGGAGGAACATGGGATGGTTTACCTCTCAGACTTGTGGAGGAGGAAGGAGTTTGTGTTCAAGGGAGAACTAGAGAACATTATTGATCACAAAATAGAACATTTTGATTACACCAAATTAAAAAGTTTCTGCACAAACAAAACTAATGCAAACAATATTAGAAGGGAAGTAACAAATTGGGAAAAAATTTTTACAGTTAAAGGTTCTGATAAAGGCCTCATCTCCAAAATATACAGAGAATTGACTTTAATTTATAAGAAATCAAGCCATTCTCCAATTGATAAATGGTCAAAGGATATGAACAGACAATTTTCAGATGATGAAATTAAAACTATTTCCACTCATATGAAAGAGTGTTCCAAATCACTATTGATCAGAGAAATGCAAATTAAGACAACTCTGAGGTATCATTACACACCTGTCAGATTGGCTAAGATGACAGGAACAAATAACGATGAATGTTGGAGTTCCTGTGGGAAAACTGGGACACTGATGCATTGTTGGTGGAGTTGTGAAAGAATCCAACCATTCTGGAGAGCAATCTGGAATTATGCCCAAAAAGTTATCAAAATGTGCATACCCTTTGACCCAGCCATACTACTACTGGGCTTATACCCCAAGGAACTACTAGAGAAGGGAAAGGGTCCTGTATGTGCCAAAATGTTTGTGGCAGCCCTTTTCATAGTGGCTAGAAGCTGGAAGATGAATGGATGTCCATCAATTGGAGAATGGTTGGGTAAACTATGGTATATGAATGTTATGGAATATTATTGTTCTATAAGAAATGACCAACAGGAGAAATACAGAGAGGCTTGGAGAGACTTACATCAACTGATGCTGAGTGAAACGAGCAGAACCAGAAGATCATTATACACTTCAACAATGATACTGTACGAGGATGTATGCTGATGGAAGTGGATTTCTTCAACATAGAGAAGAGCTAATCCAATTCCAATTGATTAATGATGGACAGAACCAGCTACATCCAGAAAAGGAACACTGGGAAATGAATGTAAACTGTTATTTTTACCTTCTGAATCCAATTCTTCCTGTGCAACAAAAAAATTCGGTTCTACACACATATATTGTATCTAAATTATACTGTAATATATTTAACATATATAAGACTGCTTGCCATCTGGGGGAGGGGGTTGGGGGAGGAAGGGAAAAAATCTGAATAGAAGTAAGTGCAAGGGATAATGTTGTAAAAAATTACCCATGCATATGTACTGTCAAAAAATGTTATAATTATAAAATAAAATTAAAAAAAAAAAAAAAAAAAAAAAAAAAAAAGAAAAAGCTGGGATTGTCACCATAATTCATGAATTCTCATCCTGAATACATTTTGCCATTAGAAAAATTTTATAATTGTTGTTTATGTTCTTAGGCTAATCCACAAAAGTTTTTCAATTCATAATGTGCATGGGATATCCTGGGATTATAACCACTTATTACATTATTGCTAGAGGAAGAAGATTCAGAGTTCTAAACAACTGACTTAGAAAAAGCAAATCATTTGTTGTTTGCTTGGGTTTTGGTTTTTTTTTTTTTTTTTTCTCATGTTTTTTTTTTTTTTTAATCTTATTGTTCTTGCACAGCATGATGCATATGGAAATATATTTAGAAGAATTGCACATGTTTAACCCATGTCAGATTGCTTGCTGTCTTGGGGAGGAAGGAGAAGGAGAAAAATTTGTAACATGAGGTTTTACAAAGGTGAATGCTGAAAACTATCTTTGCATGTATTCAGAAAAACAAAATACTATTTCAAAAGAGAAATGATCTATGTAAAAAATTTTGAAAATCTTAAAATGAATATATAAATATACAAAATATTCATTTTATAGCTTTCTTCCCGGTCCCAAGAAAAATCAAAGGTTCAAATCAAGTATCATAATGATTATTTCTAATCATAAGAATGAAGATTCGTATAGTGTTTTAAAATATGTAAAGCACTTACTCTGTGTTATCTCACTCAGTACTTCTAACAACTCTGGGATGTTGATGTTGTTATTATTTCCTTTTTACAAACAAGGAACTAGAGGCTGGAGTGGTAGGATTCAAACTCACCCCCTCCTGATTCAAGTCTATTGTGTCAATATCAAACCATCTTGCAGACCTACAAAAAAAAAAAAAAAAAAAAAAAAAAAAAAAAAAGAAGAAGAAGAAGATATCATGTTTGAAGGCTGATTTTTAAAATGCATTAAGCTTATTGTGAGTACATCTGAATGTCAGTTTGAAGATTTATATTTAGTGCACTTTAGAGCAAAATGGTGCTTTTCATTTTCCTTTGCCATAAAATATTTCTTTGACTTTCATTTGCTGCACATTAATGAAAAGAAATCTGTCTTAATATTACTAGAAAATTGTTTATGTGGCCATTAAATCTTCTGCAAGAATAATAGCCAGTTGTCATTTAAAAATAGCTATGAAATATATTTATTTTTTTTAAATGGGGTGGAAAATGAGCAGTTCCTTCTTGAGTAGGCTATATTTCAGACACAATTTTGCACTCAACTGAATATTTGTGGACAAGCTATAATCCTTGAAAATAGAAATGCTGGCACATCCTTGTTTGTTTATGTATAATACTGGTTTATGACAAATAACCAGGAATGCTTATTTAAAAACAAATCTTTACAAATGTGTTCAAAGAAGCTTGGTTTAGTAGTATTTATAGCCTAAGAAATTTTTAGAAGTAATACTTATGTCTATTTTATTATTCATAGAGACTCCAGGAAATCTGTATAAGCATCATTCTGTCTCCCTGAGGGTATAGTCTTTAAAAGAAAATGACCCCATAATACCTTATGGGAAAATAACTGAAGGCTGAGTACCTATATCTATATCTATGTATCTATGTATCTATGTATCTGTCTATCATCTGTCTATTCCTATCTATCAATTATTCATTTATTAGGGTCTATCTATATCTATAATTCCAATTGTTTATCAATTCTATGCCTATCTAGAAACATGCATGATCTATTTATGAATGTATTAAGTCTTGAGATCATTGGATCAGAAATTTAAAACTATTAAGAGCACTTACAAGGATGTCTATTTAAATTTAATATCTTTATCTTATAGATAAGGAAGCTGAGACATAACACTTAGAATTAAGGGATTTGCTCAAGTCATTTGACCAAGATACTAAGTAACTGAGATGGAACCTGAGCCCCAGAATTAAAGAATTCAAGAGTTGGAAGAGATCTCAGCAGTCACATAATCCAACTCCAAATGCAAAGGAATCCTCCAATAGTACATAGAGCACACTTGATAATGGTTATTCAGCCTTTGCATGAAAATCTCTGAAGGGAGAACCTTTCTTGACAGAGATTTGGGAGTGTTTGCCATTTTATTCTCCAGTTCATTTAATTGGAAGGGGAAATGAGGTAAACTGAGTTCAAGTTTCCAGCTGAGGATAAACAAATAGTAAGTATCTGGGGCTAGATTTGAACTCAGGAAAAAAAAAAAAATCTTTCTGATTCCAGGATTGGTATTCTTTCTATTCTCTTTGTATCTCCAGTGTTTAGAACAATGTCTGACCCATAGTAGATGCTTAATAAATATTTATTGATTGACTGACAAAAAGTGATTTAGAAGTATGAGTTTTTTGGGTAATCCATAAATCTTTGTCCTATAATTCTTTCTTCCTCAATCAATATTTCCTATATATTTCTTACCAGTTGAACATTTTCCCCCCCCCGTCTTTACATTAACAAATATCAAAGTAAATTTTGATTTGATTTGGATACTGTTATCAAATTATTCATAGAATTTCTTTATGATTACACCTTTTAAATTATTTATTTTATTTTAATTTATGGAATAAAATAAGCAGTTCTATAACATCTCCAGCAACTGTACAGATATATAAATCGAGGTTGTTTTCAAGATGGTCTTTTTTTGAAATATTTATCACTAGAACTGAAATATATGTTATCTAAATATTCCATGAAAGGCTGTTTCTTATTGTTTCTGGACATACAATAAAAGTCATTCTGTCAACTCCTTTCTTTGTTTCTTCAAATAGTATCTGTGAGCCTTCCTTCCTTCCTTTAATTATGACTTCCTTTTTTTCTTTTGGTTACATTTCTATAAAGAATTTCAAAAATAATGATTAAGTTCAGGGGTGTGCTGGAACCCAGCTCAAAAAAGCTCATGGGAGTGGATTGTTAAATTTTCTGTGTGAGTCCTTAGACCTCAGAAATCAGCAAATACTACAAATTGAGGCTTGATTTATTGTTTTATTGATTGTCTGGACTTAAGAAAGTGATGGAGAATAAGCAGATTAAATTTAAAAGTGTGTTGTGTTGTGTATATTTTTTTCTCCCCAGAGAGTGGGCTGGTCATTATTTACCAGCACATGGCTGATTCACTTCCTCCAATAATATATCTACTTCTTGATCATTGGACAAGAATCTCTCATTTAATAAAATTTGTTGATGGTGTGAACATAATTCTTAGCATCCTCTGCTCTCTTTCCCAACATTACTGTCATCACTGCAAAAGAATAAGGAGGTCATGTAGGACCAAAAGCTCTTTAAGACTTTCATTTATGAATCTAATTTGCAACTAGGGGGTGCAGTGGATAGCACACCAGCCCTGGGATCAGAAGGACCTGAGTTCAAGTTTAGTCTCAGACACTTACAGCTGGATGGTGCTGAATAAGTCATTTAACTCTTTCTGGGGGTGGTAGTGGTGGCAGTGGAGAAGACTTTCAAAAGTCACCATAGCCAAAAAAGGAACATTCATCACCAAGTGGCTAGCCTATAGATGATAGATCAGGCCATTGCTATCCAGGCTAGAACTTGGGAAACAGTCTTAATCTGTTACTAAAGCCTGGGTAGTGGACAGGATTTGCCAAAGCTTATTCCCTGATCTCATAAGACACTTCCAACCTACAATGAGAAATTGGAGTAGGAAAATTATTTGATAAAGTTCTAGAGAATTTTACAGTGTGTATGAGTGTGTGTGTGTGTGTATGTGTGCACACATGCACATTGTGCACATGTGTTCCTGTTCCATGTAAGATAAAAACTCATTGTGTGAATTTGGATATGCATGAAGTTTCAGAATCATATTAGAAGGAACCGTGTGGGTGTTTTAACCCACACCGGAACAAGAATCTAGAGCAATTCTGATATATGGACATCCATTCTCTTTTTAAAGCCTCTATCAAGGGAGAACTCACTATCTCTTGAGAAGGTCTATTCCATTTTTGGATAGCTCTAATTGTGAAGGCAGCTCAAGGGGCCATAGTGCATAGAACGCCAGCCTGGAATCGGGAACTCATCTTCCTGAGTTCAAATATGGCCTCAGACATGTAATAATTATGTGACCCTGGGCAAGTCACTTAACCCTGTTTGCCTCAGTTTCCTTGTCTGTCAAATGAGGTTGAGGAGGAAATGGCAAACCACTCCAGTATCTTTTCCAAGAAAATCCCATGGAGTCATGAAGAGTTGGATAACCATGACAAATTATTTGAAAATTGTTCCTTTATGCCAAGCCTATATTTGTCTCTTCACAACTTCTATCCACTCACTTATCCTTCTAAAGCAAAGGCTAATCTCTTTTTAATGTTGAAGATAACTATCATAATGTATTTAGGTCTTCTCTTCTTCTGGGGTCAAAAGTGACCAATTTCTCCATTTTGGATTCTCATGTGATATTAACTCAAGACCCTTTGCTAACCCAGTTGCCTTTCTTTGAACATTTTCCAGGCTACCAGTAATCATCATCATCATCTTTCTTCTTCTTCTTCTTCTTCTTCTTCTTCTTCTTCTTCTTCTTCTTCTTCTTCTTCTTCTTCTTCTTCTTCTTCTTCTTCTTCTTCTTCTTCTTCTTCTTCTTCTTCTTCTTCTTCTTCTTCTTCTTCTTCTTCTTCTTCTTCTTCTTCTTCTTCTTCTGCTTTATACCCTTTTTTGGGGGGGAGACAATTGGGGTTAAGTGACTTGCTCAGGGTCACACAGCTAGGAAGTATTTATTGTCTGAGGCCAAATTTCAACTCAGGTCCTCCTGACTTGAGGATTGGTACTCTATCCACTGCACCACCTAGCTGCCCTATACTTTTTTTTTTTTTTTTTTTTTTTTTTTTTTAAATAAAGCTTTTTGTTTACAAAACATATACATGGCTTTCAATATTCATTCTTGCAAAACCTTGTGTTCAAAATTTTTTCTCCCTCCCTTCTCCCACCCCCTCCCAAGTAATCCAATATATGTTAAACATGCGTAATTCTTCTATGCATATTTCCACAATTCAGATCAAAAAGGAGAAAAATGAAAAAGAAAAAAAAAATTAAGCAAACAGCAAAAAAATGAAAAAGCTATGTTGTGATACCCCTACTGGGTGCAGTTGGCTCTCTCCTTCACAAGACTACTGGACCTGGTCTGAATCACCTCATTGTTAAAAAAAAAAAAAAAAAAAAAAAAAAAAAAACCATCAAAATTCTATCAGTGATCTTCTAAAAAGCATCTCTCAGAATAAGACAAAGTACTCCAGTTATGGAGAAGGAGCAATGGTCAGGGAGCAATTCCATTGCCAGAGGAATCAGGGAAGCTTTGACATTCTCCCAGGATAAAGTTCTTTTTTTGTCCTTCTTATGAGGGCTTTCAGAAGAAGGGGCCATCATCATCAAAACTCATAACCACTCTGGCCCACAAGTCCTTGACTCATTAGTTGAATCCAGTGGTGAAAAAGAAGATTTGGACAGGAGTCCTCCTGATACAAAGCTAGATGATTAGAAGAAAGACTCAGGACTGGAGATTAACCTGTCTGAAGTGCAAACACCCCCAGACTAGTTCCACAGAAACAACAAGTGGGGACTCCTCGGGCTAACTAGGTGTGACTGGAGCCTCAGGAGGAGCCACAGAGACTTTCACTTCTGGGACTGTTTGAGGATTCAGGGTCTGAGTCCTGGAAGAGAATGCCAGGCCTAGCTATGCTGTAGACACAGCCCTGGCAGAGAAGGAACCTGCACACTGGGAGTGCTGGGGCAGGAGGCAGGGATCCTGCTGGCTCAGTCACTTGCAAGTGGATGGAGCTCTTGCTCTGGGGTTTCAGGTCAGAGGGAAGAGGTGAGGGGAAGCTTGAGGCATCATCTTCCCCACCCCATTAGAGGTACATACACGAATACCTCATATTTTGACCAGTAAATAAGAAAGAATCCCACCATTGAATCATATTATGGGAGCAGGAAAGATCAGGGTTCATCTTCAGAGGAGGACACTGAAGTAAAAAAAGCTTCTACCCCAAAGAGTAGCATGAAATGGCTCCCTGCCCAGGGAGAATTTATAGAAGTCAAAAAATAATTCAAAAATCAAATGAGAGACATTGAGAAAAAAAATTAAAAAAAAAAAAAAAAACAATCCAAGAAAAACAAGAAGATAATGAAAAAAAAAATGTTGACCAACTAGAAAAGGAGTTACAGAATCTCAAAGATAAAAATAATTCTTTGAAAATTAGAATTGGGCAAGAGGAGGCCAGTGAAGCTATGAGAGACGAAAAAATAACAAAATAGATTATAAAGAATGAAAAAAATAAAACAGAATGTGAAACATCTTATTTAAAAAATGGCAGATGCAGAGAATAGATCTACAGGATAAAATATAAGAATAATTGGACTGCCAGAAAGTTGTGACCAAAAAGAAAACTTTGACACAACAATATAGAAAATAATCCAAGAAAACTGTCCTGGAGTGATAGAACATGATGGGAAAATAGAAGTAGGAAAAAAAAAAAATCCACCAATCACTACCTCAAAGAAATCATTTGTGGAAAACACATAGGAATAATATAACCAAATTCTGAATACTCCAGATCAAAGAGAAAATTTTGCAAGAAACAAGAAAAAAGCAATTCAAATATGCTGGAGCTACAATTAGAATTTTACAAGATTTATCAATAGCTACATTAAAAGACTGCAGTCCTGTAATCATATCTACCCATAATCAAAAGACGTAGCTTGTGACTAAAAATATTAGATCCAGCAAAATTATCTATTATTTTGAATGAGAAAAATGGACAATCAAAGAACTTGCAGATTTTCAGGACTTTCCATCAACCAAACCCGAACTTAACAGAAAATTTAACATACAAGAAGTAATATCAAAGATCAGTTTTAAGGAATTTAACATGAACAAGTTTTTTTTGTTTGTTTGTTTTTGTTTTTAACATGGGAAATGTATATTATACGTTTAACATTCACATCAACAATAGCGTAAGCTCAAAAGAAAGATGGCAGAGTAAAGGTTAAAAAAGTTATACAAATGGGATACAGAGGAGACATAGGAATTGTGGTAGTTCTGAAAACCTCACACTGGGAATGGGCTCAATAGGCAACACTACATATATACCACAAATGATATAGTACCCTCCAAAATCTATAAAGAAATGGGCAGATGGGAAAGTAAAGGATATGGGAAGAAGACATGGGAGGGATTCATGGGTGGGGGGAGGTTAAGTAATAGCAAGAGCAGTTATGGAGCAGAATTTAACTAAAGAATTAGCAGGAATAGGAAAGACATGGATATATGTGGGATTCGTGTGTATATAAGAGTGTATATATTTATATTTATCTATCTATATATATATACATAAATATTATCTTTTCTTAACTTTAGCTGGAGGGTGGGGGGAAGATGAAAGGGGAAAAAAAGAATAAAGCAAATAAGGTATGTGGCAGAGAACCAAAGAACAATTTACAAGGAAGTAAAGAAAAAAATGGACATTCATAATTTCTTCTACTAATACACACACACACACACACACACACACACACACACACACACATACTTTTTTTGAGGCAATTGAGGTAAAGTGACTTGCCCATGGACAAGTAAGTCTTAAATATCTGAGATCATATTTGAATTCAGGTCCTCCTGACTTCAGAGCCTGTGCTCTATCCACTGTTTCATCTAGCTGCTCATATATGTGTATATATATATATATTTTTTTTTTTTTCTTAATCTGGTAATTTATTTTTATATATTTTGAATCCTCCCTGATATTCTGCTGGATACATGACAATGTTTTCTTTTGTTTTGTTTTATTTTCTTTTGTATTCATTTTATGTTTTTCTTACTGTTTTTTTTTCAAATAAAATAAATTTTAAAAAAAGAAAAACTATATTTTTGTTATATTCTGAGAAAAAAAAAATTAGTTGAGTCCATTAGGCTCTTCTGTCCAACATGCCTAGAATAAAATGCAAATGAAAAGAAGATGCATGATCTGTTGCTTGGGTTCCAGTGGGAAATTAATACCAGAGACAGATGCACATCCTGCTCTTTCACAGGATGTGTGCTTGACATAAAGTATCCTTTTCTGACATGATTCATACCTGGGTGTATATAAATCCTGTTTTACTGTTTTTATAAAGGCACTGTATACCCACAGTACCTTTAATCTGAAGCTCTCAAAGAGTTACCTAAACACTAATTAATTCTCACCACACTCTTCTAAGGGACTTCTTACCATCTTACAGATGAGAAAACTGAGGCATAGAAAGATATAAATAGTTTGCCACCCCCAGAACAGTGGCAGAGCTAGGAATAGTATTCATGAGTCATGATATTTAATCTCATGTTCTAATCACCAAAGAATACATTTTTTTCCTTACTGAGCATATGAAGCCCTCAGGGGTGATGACTGTGACTTTTGAATGATCTGTAGCCTAGCCAGGTCTCTTGAACTCAATGAAATTTTATATCACAGAAGTCATTGCTATCAGAAGCATCATCTTTGCTATTAAGTACCAGAGAATAAAAGTGATAATAAAATATATAATAAAATTATATATCTATGTGTATATGTACATATACATACACAGTGTAGTGTCTATGAACTTGATTTTTAAAAAAAACTTTTTTTTTTGACAACTATGTATTGATGTAATTGATTTCCTTGGCAATGATTTAAAAAAATCTTATTCCGATAATGGATCCATAATCTTTACCAGAATATCACAGGGATTAGTAAATTTTTTTTAAAGGTCTAAGACCTCTTGCAGGAGTTTCTATCCCTATGTCCACTAGAAGCAACAGTGATTCTTTCTCCTTTGGAAAAGAGACTCACAGGAGTGAAATGAAGGTCATACTTTGGGCTCGGATCCATATTGACTCAAGTCCCACCTTAGATCCCTTAGATCATTTGGCTTGCCAAACTGCTGCTTGCTCCTGTTGATATTATGTAACTTGCTTGTGGGGAGGGAGAGTTGCTGGAGGGAGGGCATGACATCCAGGGTAAGAATAAGATTCATGTTACAGGTTTTCCATGAAAGGGAATAGTCATGCAGTTCTGGACCTCTTCTGAAAATCTGTCACTTCCCACTTGTGATAGAGATCTTGTTTGACAAGCCCAGACATCAGAGCTCTGATGAGTGAGTAATCTTTAAAGAGACTGCCTGTCCTGATCCAAGCGGTCCTGGAGGGAAGGAACTCCAGGAACAGTGATCTGGTTAGAGAAGCCCACGATACATTGGGTAAGCATTTCCCTTCCCCACCCCCAACCCTCACCTCCCATTCCCCCAGCCCTCACATTGACTCAGAGAAAGGAGCAAAAACTCCACCAACTTTCCCCATTTCCTCTTGATTCACATTGATTCATTTCATGCTACTGCACATTGAGTGAGTCCATAATATCTGAGAGAGGAGAAATTACATTGACAGAAAGCTTGGAGCTATCCTTTCAAAGGGTGTTTTTCATGATCGGGAAAGGTTCCATGTTGTCTGTCAGGATGCCTTTCCCAGGACATGTGCTCCGGCCCGTTCCTCATGGATGCTCCAAAAGCTTCCCTCTTCCTCCATACAGAGATGTCCGTAGGAGCAATTCTTGTAATTGTAAAAGATACAGAAGGAAAGTAGGTGCTCCTTGATTGGGAGAAGTTGAATAAATTGTGGTGTGAATGGAATGGAATATTGTTGAACCATAAGAAGTAGAGAATATGAAAAAAATCAGGGAAACTTTAGAAGACTTGTATGTCCTGTTAGCCTTCCTGCCAATCACCTTGTATCTACTGATTATGTACTTATAAGTACATGGGCTGTCCCCATGATAGAATATGAACTTCTTGAAGGTCGGTACTGTTTCATTTTAATTTGGTATACCCAGTACCTAGTGTGGTATTTGACACATATTAGGTCCTTAATCAATGGGTCTAGATTGATTGATAATAACCAGCAGTGAAGACACAAATAATGTAAAGGAAAACCGAGTTGAAAGATTTCAAGATTCTAATCATTGTAGTGACAAAATGTGCCTTCAGGAAACTTAATGGTGAAGCAATCCATCAGAGAGATGGTGGACTATGGGTGTTGAAGGGGGCATACATTTTCAGACATAGCCAATGGATTTGTTCATTTTAACTGCATTTAAGCCTTTATTTGCTATCACAAGCAGGGTGAGGAGGGAGGGAATGAGTATTTCTGCAGTGCCTACTGTATACCAGGCTTTTTACAAATATCATCTCATTTGAACTGTAAAAAAACTTGATAAGGTATGCAGTATTATCATTCCAATTTTGCAGTTGAAGGAACTGAGGCAAGCAGAGGTTAAGTGTACATCACTGGAAACTGCTCAAGACTGGATTGGTATTTAGGACTTCATGACTCCGGGCCCGGTGATTGCTCCGCTGTGCTACCAAGCTATCTCAAGCTACTAATTTGTCAGGGGGAGGATTTTACTGGGGGAGGAGAAGGGGAGTCATGGGAAGTTGGCTGCAGTGAAAAAAAGAAAAGGGCAGGGATGAATCACGAAAAAGGAAAAGCACAAGAATGAGAGAAGGCCCTGCACGTGTGCCGGACTGTATTTCTTCAAGGCAGTACATGCAGACTCCGGCCTTCGGGTTCACTTACTTTCACTGCCTGCGGAGTCTTGCCAGATCGGTCCTCAATGTGTCAGCCTGTCCTTGTGACAGGAAATATGATTGGAGTGCTGAAAGGTTTTTAATTATCCTCTTGGTTGCCTCCAATAATGATAGTTTACTTGTGGGCACATGTCTCAGAGCAAGTCATGCTACACAGCCCCACATGCAACATACAGATGCCTTCATTTCCTGGGCCTTTGGCTTGAATCAGAAAAGATAGTGTCCAGGAATCCATACCCACTGCCCCAGCCCCAGTTGGGCTGAGAGAGAGATGCCAGGATGTGCAAGTTTGCAGGGAGGGTGTAAAATAGCAAGTCTGAAGTCAGGAGGACCTGAGTTCAAATCCAACTTGAGATACTAGCTGTGTTATCCTGGGCAAGTCACTTAATTCTCTCTCTGTCTCTGTCTCTGTCTTTGTCTCTGTCTCTTTATGTCTGTGTCTGTCTCTCTCTGTCTGTCTCTGTCTCTGTGTCTGATAAAGCAACCTGAAAGCCCTTTATAGTTTTAAGTATGTGTGTATGTTTTTGTATATATTTCATATACATTAAATATATGTTATAGTTAAACATATATTTATTAATTGATCTTTTGGGGGACAATGATATGTGTGTAATTCAATTTCTTTTTTTTTTTTTAACTTTCAAAAACATTCCTTTAAATATGACTATCTGTGCTTCCCCTGCCCCCATCCATAGGTCTAGTTGTGCTCATTTTATGGCAGTTAAAAAGCCTTTAAGCATCCTTCCCACCCCCACCCCTTTATAGGCTTATCTCTTCACCAGGACAGGTTGACATACTGAATCTAGCTTAACAAGGAGCAAAAAAAAAAAAGTTCCTTTTACATTGCCTTGTAAGGGAAGATCTGGACCTTTTTATTTTTAAATAATAGTTTTTAAAGTTTGGCTATAAATACATATCAAAAAAGTTTATGGAATTGAGATTTTTTTTTTTTTTTTTTTTTTTTTTTTTGCCTTTTCAAGGAAGGAAATAATCTTTCTTTAATAAGACCAATTCATCTGAGTTCACCAGAAGGAAGTCTAAGAGAGCAAAGTGTTTCCATCCTTCAAACAACCAGCTTAAATTTATGGAACCTATTCACAAAGGAGTTGGAGTTTGAATGGCAATCGAGAGAATAGCTTCCCATCCCTTTAGATCTTTATTTATTGAAGCTTAATGAAAACATAAAATTGGTGATACACTGAGGGAGTAATTAACTCAACCTGGAACACAGTGCTGAAGTTACAATTCCGATAGGAAAGAAGAGTGAGATTCTATTAGACTGATGGAGTTTCAGAGTGGGAAGTATTATAAATTCAGAAAACTCTTGCCCCCTCCCCCCTTCTTGAGAAATGCCAGCTCTAGGAACAAGTCTTAGAAATGTGTCTGATGGGGTTCTGCTCCACAGTAAGGCCCCAGCAGCAAGCCAGGATCTCTATCAAACAAACTGCTCATTCTGTCCCAGAGCTAATTCAAGCTTTCAGCATAACAATCTGCTCTCAGTGAGTCCAGCACAATGTCGGTGGCCCTCTGAGCTGCCATTCATTCAGACAAGGCTGGCTAACCCTTGCAGCTCTGGTCCCTCATTTTTGGAGCTGTCAGGGGCAGAGGAGAGTGAGAAGGCACCATGCCCACCTCCCTGTCTGCCTGCAGCTCCAAACCCACCATGCAAGGGGATGGGATGCTCCCTACTAAATCATCCTGTGCTCAGGAAGCAGTAAGGACCAACTTAGAGAGAAAATCTGGCTTCCCAAGCAGTGGAAATGGTAAGAATTTCACACCTTTTGGAAAAGCTGATAAGATGTCATGAAATTTTTTTTTTTTTTTTTTTTTTTTGCTGGGAATATTAAAGAGAAAACAAACAAATAAATATAAAAATAAAAAATCAATTCACTTTTTTTCTTTTGGCCTTGGATTTAAAATTGCCTCTTTGCCTCAAAGCTAGTGACCAGTCTGCCTCCTGTGCTTGAAGGGAATACCCCACATCCTCTCCACAGCATTGTTGACAGAAAAGCTCCAGCAGGACTAAAGCAGCCAGCAGAAAATACTCTGTACAGAGCTGAGTAAAGAGGGAGGGCAGTGTTTGAAGCTGCCCAGGGAGACTGCTTGAGAATTCTTATCATCTCCATGACAGGCAAGGTCAGAGAGAGGCAGCCTTGTACAGTGAAAAAAAAAAAAGCTGAGTTCTGGAAGCAGAGCTGGCCCCTGCCACTTACTGCTACCTGGATAACCCCGGGCAATCGTTGGAGGTCCGCAAAATACAGAATTGGAACTAGATCATCTCTAAGATTCCTGACAACTTTAAATCTATGGCTGTGAGATCTTAGGCCACACCCTTAGGCTTCCTTCCCCAGGAGAGATTTCAAAGGGTCTGTGAACTTAGATGGAGAAACAAAAATTAGATTTTCATTTCCATTAACATCTAACTGAAATTCAGCATTTCCTTTAACGATTTAAAGGCATGATTATGAGAGGAGATCCAAAGACTTCACCAGATTTCTAAAAAGATCCATGATACAAAAAAAGGTTAAGAATCTCTGACTTAAGAGCTTACTGAATGTTGGAAATAGCAATTCACTGAACTCTTTGTTGCCTGCTGAAGAAGTAGATGTCATCCTTTTAAACTTACAATATATGCATTATGCTGCAAGAGGAAAACTTGGGAGATTGCCTATTATAATCAAGATAAGCATTATATGTTAAGCTTTGAGCCACTTCTTTTTTTAAAGCAAAGATTATAGTTAATTTCAAGCCTTTTTTAAGGGCTGTGTGTCAGACATGGTCACAGATGAAATCTGACACCAGTTGAGCAATCTTTGGGCTATGTGCACATACAAGTTAATGAGCTGAAATAATAGTAATATTTAAACTTCTTTTTCTTCTTCTTCTCCTCCTTTTTCTCCTTCTTCTCCTTCTCCTTTTTCTCTTTCTCCTTCTCCTTTTTCGTTTCCTTCTCCTTCTCCTTGGTGTAGTAAACAATAAATGTTTGTTGACTGACTGTGAGATGACAACTATTGCAGATACCTATTCACCTATGTATGTATACAGGACCCAAAAAGCTCTCAAAGATATAGTTTATATATCTTTATCTCTAGATTTTTTTCCCCCTCTATTTGTGTCTCTCTTTCATTTTCTCTCTTTTTGTCACTGTCTGTCTCTCTGTTTCTATGTCTGTCACTGTCTTTGTCTCTTGTCTCTCTCAGAGGCAATGTGGTGGAGGAAGAATGATCTATTTGTAGTCAGGAGAGGCCAGATCTGAATTACACTTATTTATTTATGGTTTGACTTTAGGCAAGGCTTTCCTTGGATTCCCTTTGAGTCTCAGTTCCCTAATTTATAAAATGGGGATTAGGAAGTATGAAGAGTATGAGAAGCTAGGTTTCCACAGATACTGTCAAAATAGGACAAATGGAGAGGTAAAATATCTTGTTAAGATATCTCCAACCAATCACTATGTGAACTGGCTAAATAACAAAGTTCCTGATGAAGGGGCCCAGGACTAAACTGACCCAACCTGATGAGGATCAATCATGGGGCACAAGGCTTTTTGCCATATGAAATGGGTGAATAAAGAGGATTATAAATCTGATCAATTGTAACTTGGATTGTGAATCTGATCAATTATAGCTAACTCTGACTGTAAATCCAACCAATTGTAATTAATTTTGACTTATAATCTGACTAATTGTAGCTAATTCTGACATTAAATACAATTAATTGTAACTCTGACTTTAAATCTAACCAATTGTAGCTAACTCTGACTGTTAATCTGACCAATTGTAGCTAACTCTGATTGTAAATCCAACCAATTGTAATTCTGATTGTAAATCCAACCAATTGTAATTAATTTTGACTTGTAATCTGACTAATTGTAACTAATTCTGACATTAAATACAATTCATTGTAACTCTGATTGTAAATCTAACCAATTGTAGCTAACTCTGACTGTTAATCTGACCAATTGTAGCTAACTCTGACTGTAAATTCAACCAATTGTAATTAACTCCGACTGTTAATCTGACTAATTGTAGCTAACTCTGACTGTAAATCCAATCAATTGTAACTAACTGGCTGTTAATCTGACCAATTGTAACTGTTACTGCAAATCCAACCAATTGTAATTCTATTGTAAATCTGATCAATTTTATCTCTCACTGTAAATCTGACCAATTGTAGCTAACTCTGATTGCAAATCTGAACCTTGAAGGAAGGGAAAAGGAAGTGAACTAATAGCATAAAGCTTGCTCCCATTTCGGTATTTAAGTGTGTCTCACTCATGAGCACACATGCTTCTCATGAGAATTGCCAAATAAAGGATTCTTCTTTCACTGTAAAAGAGCCTTGGTTGTAACACTACTCCTGGACTAGCTTTAACTGGGGAGGCAGAAGGCAGCAAAAGCTCATCCTGGGTTTATCCCCCAACCCTGCTGAGTTCAATGGAGTCTTTTGATAACAGGAAGCTTATCTTGAAAAATGGCAAGGATTAGGGAATAGAGAGCCAGACTGAGTTAAGAAGGCTTAAATTCAAATCCTGGCTCTGACATGTATTGGCAATGATACTCTGGGCAAGTCATTTGAATTCCAGTGCCACAAATAACTCTCTAAGACCATATAAGTCTCAGAGGAGTTACTGATCATAAGTGGCAGAAAGTGTTTCCTCACCCTATATGAATGACCCATTGGTTTAAACAGACCAAAAAACCCAACACTTTTCTCAACCAACTGTTCTGACACTCAGTGAGATAATGTGCACAAAATGCTCGGGTAAAGCTTAGAACACTATATAAACACCAGTCATGATTATCTAGCTCTTGAAGAATGAGTCATGACTGTCCTTCGCCAACAGACATCTTACAATGCAAAACTCCTTCCCCTGCCATATCTGCTGTGTGGTCCCCAAAAGAGCTGATCCACTTGGGTTTTTCCAAGGTGCTCTTTAAAGCCACCTTCTCCACTTCTTTAGCCAAGAAATTCATAAAGTACAGGAGTCAGATAGAGACTTCTCCCAGACCCACACAGCTCTGAATGATTAACATAAGGATTAGAAATGGAAGAGACCAAGAAAAGCACTGTGATTTCATTAGTTCAGCTAAAACAATGTGGGATTGAGCTCTCAAGCTTGCCTTAGGAAAACACCTCTCTCCTCTCCAACCCACCTGCAGTTACCTCACTGGGGAGTTGGGAAAAAAACACTTTGTCAAACCAACCAGAATACCTAAAGAATATGTGACAAAAGGAAGAGGAAGCTACAAAAGGGACTGCTATTCTAGAATTAATTGTAACCCCCGAGAAGGAACTGTTTGCTGAAGGAGAGACCCTGGGAGCTTGGGAGGAAGTGGAGACTCCATCTCAATATTCAGGGTAGAGGAAACTATAGTCTGACCTATATCCTAGTTTTGGAAGAGGGGGCTTCAAGGGATTCAAAGAAGGGTAGAGAGCATGGCGGGAAATAAAACCCATGGGGGAAATCAGCCCCACACAGATGGGAAACTCTAGAGAATGGAATTCTGAGATCAAAGGAGAAATTTTTACTTGTTGTTCAGTTATGTCGGACTTTTTGTGATCTCATTTGGGGTTTTCTTGGCAAGGAAGTTGGAGTTGTTTGCCATTTCTGTCTCATTTTATAGATGGCACTGAAGCAAACAGGATTAAGTGACTTGCTCAGGGTCACAGAGCTAGTAAGGATCTGAGACTGGATTTGAACTCAGGAAGATGAATCTGTCTGATTTCAGTTTGGCACCCTATCCACCATGCCATCTAACTGCTCTGTCCTACTACTTAGCACTGTGCTGAGTGCTGGGGATGTAAATACTAACAAAAAAGGAAGATGGTACCTGTCCTCAAGATGCTTACGTTCTAATGGAGGAAAACAATACATAAAGGAGAATTGAAAACCTGGAGTGGGAGTGAGGGAAAGGGACAAGTACAGGGACATGGAGGAGATGTCTAGAGAATAGAAGCCAGAGGAGAGAAGGAGTGAGCATAGAACTGTCTAGGGCACTTCCTCAAAATTCTGGAAGGAATTTCTCCCTAGAGAATGATGCTAAAGGAGCTGAGGGATCTTCCAGAATTAGAAAGAGAAAAGTACAGAGAATTAGGCTTGATTATAAAAAGTTTAATAAGGATTACACAAGTAGATGTATTTTTTGCATATTTTAGAGCAATGCTGGAACCTGATTGATTGATCAATCAGGTTTTTAAAGGCTTCCCTATGTGCCAGGCATTTCAGTAGCAAAGAAAAAATGAGGGGCAGCTAGTTAATGTAGTAGTTAGAATACCAGCCTTGAAGTCAGGAGGACCTGAGTTCAAATCTGGTCTCCAACACTTAATTCCTGGCCGTTTGACCCTGGGCAAGTCACTTAACCCTAATTGCCTGAGCAATCAAAAGAAACAATTAAAAAAAAAAAAGAAATGAAACAGTCTTGTCTTTGTGTGTTTAACATTATGAGCTATAGAAAACTGACTAATATAGACAGCTACAAGTCACTTCTTCATAGTAACCAAAGGATGAGAACAAATAGCTTTTAAAAGAAGCAATATCCTCTATCAACAAACATGAAAAAATACTCCAAAACACAGATAATAATGTTAAGTGGATCTGTGATGTCATTAGTTCAGTCATTCACTTCAGTGATGCCATTTGAAACCCTTCCATGAACTATTGATTGTCCACCTCCCTCTCTCCATAAGTTTATCCCAGGGAGTCCACCCAGTGAAATAAAGGAAAAAAAATTAAGATGTCATTAATCAAAAGGGAAATGCAAATTAAAAGTACTTTGACATAGTATCAAACATCAACCACACCAGAAAAGATGGAAATAATAAATATTAGAGATGATAAGTAAAGATAGAGACACTTATACATTACTGGTAAAACTCTGAAATGTTAAACCTGGAAAACATTTTTTAATTATACAAGAAAAGTTACTAAATGGTCGTTCATGACAAATCACACTCTTTGCTAAGAAAATCTCAAATGGGGGCAAGAAGAGTCAGATCCTACTGAAAAAATCTTAAATATATCATAATAACATTTTTTGTAGGAGCAAAAAAGTGGGAATAATATATCTATTCATTAATGAGTGCTTGAATGAATGATCAAACAATTTGAGCTGTACAAATGTTTCAGAACTGAATCGAAAAGAATGATGAATTTAAGGAATTCAGAGAAAAATGGGGAGATTTTTGGAACTGGTAAAAAGCAAAGAAAGCCAAACCAGCAGAACTAGATAGACAATGACTCCGTCTATATAAATAAAGGCAAAAATCAACAGGATATTCTTTAGAGTAACTGGATTGAATGATCTTGGTTTCAGAGGATTGACAATGGAACTCCTTCCTCTAAAATCCTCAAAGGTGCTAGACTACTGTGAAGAATATTCCATACTTTTAAATTCTTTATTAGTTTAGTTATTTAAATTACATTTAAAAGAATTATTTAATTCCTTATTGGTTTGTTTTGCTTAATTTTTTCCCCTGAGGCAATTGGGGTTAAGTGACTTGTCCAGGGTCACACAGCTAGGAAGTGTTAAGTGTCTGAGACCAGATTTGAACTCAGGTCCTCCTTACTTCAGGGCTGGTGCTCTACCCACTGCACCAACTAGCTGCCCCCTTTTGCTTAACTTTTATTTTTTAAAGTAAGTATTGTAGTACTGTAGATACCGGAAAGGAAAGATTTATTGGTAAATGCTAATCATATTATTCATAAAAATGGATAAAGGAAATTTTTTAAAATTGCTGAACCAGATACATAAATCATAGGATCAGTTATGAATTTAGAACTGGGAGGCACATAGAGTCCAAACTCCAGGCAACCTCATTTTACAGATGAAGAAAATGTGAGTTGACCAAGTTCACACAGGATGAGCAAGGACGAAGCCCCCTGACCCCAACCCCAGGCTACCTTTACACGTCGTAAAGGACAGAAACTACCAGAAATAGACGGCGAGGAAGCATTTCTAGTGCCAGTCAGATTTATGAGTCCTGTCTGGGATTCCACATGATCTGGAGCCTGAGCGGGCAGGATCCATGGTGGCGTGGTTCACAGAGAGTTCATGTTTATCTCGGGTCACCTGCATTCATACCCCTTCTTGAGCCTGCTTTCAAGCACGCATTCAAGCCAATCTCAGGACTCAACTGTAAACACTGAGCCGTTGAACAAAGCTATGGACTTTGGAGTCAAAAAGAAAAAAAAAAAAAGAGAGCCAGTAATAAACAAGTTTTGCCTGATTTCCAACCCAAGCAGTGAACTGGCCCTGGTTCACTCAAAATATCGGGCCATGGGCTGTGTGGATTTTGTAGACTCCAGTGAACCTTTTGGAAAGCCTGGCCTACATCCTCATTGAGGGAGGAAACCCAAAACCGGGCAGGTTTTCTTTAGTGTCAGATTCCTTCACAGCTCAGCTTGTAGCCTCTGCAGGAGAGAATGTGGCCCCAGAACCCTTTCTTGTAGCTCCCAGGATTTGTCCCGGGCCGGGGCTAGAAGATTTTCTGGCTATTTCTGACTCATTAGGGAAAAAATGCATCTGGGAAAGCTGCACGGCCAAATTGGTATTTGTTGCTAAGGGCAGGGTTATAAAATACAATCTTTCACAAGCTCCCTCATCCTCCCCCTTCCCCCTTTTTCCTTTGGAGATCAAATGACAGCACAGTCTGACAGCCGGACTATGGTGGTTTGACATTCCGTACTTTCCAGGAGAATTAAAATACATCTCTTCGAATTCCCCACCCAATCCTAACTTGTAGAAGGACCCTCTGGTGAGGGCTCTGGTTGTAATGACATTAAACTGTATTCTACCTAACCTTTTCAGAACCAAAGGTTAACAAGAAAATGCAGGATATGGGCTTGGTTGCTTGATTTTTCCAGAGGTAACCATCAGATCTCAGTGAGATCTGGCTCTTATACCTAGTTTCCAGCTGAGTTAAATAAGTCACAAAAGAAAAAAACTTTTCAAAGTATTTTATGGAATTCGGTCAAGTCTCATCACTTCCTTCCCCCCAACCCCCATCCTCTGATCCTTTGAAAAAACTTCCCAAATAGGTAAACTAGCTTGCTGAGTATCTCCCAGAGAGGTAACTGCGTAGCCAGGATTTTATTAAAAACATCACACTCCTTATTTTTGTTTTCCTTTTCTCTTTCTCCAAAGTATAGCAGAAATTTGTTTAAAAGAAATAGATAAGGGGCAACTAGGTGACACAGTGGGTAGAGTCAGGAGGATCTGAGTTCAAATCTGTCCATAGATACTTAACACTTCCTAGCTGTGTGACCCTGGGCAAGTCTCTTAACCCCAAATGCAGAAGGAAGGAAGGAAGGAAGGAAGGAAGGAAGGAAGGAAGGAAGGAAGGAAGGAAGGAAGGAAAGAAAGAGAAAGAAAGGAAGGAAGGAAGGAAGGAAGGAAGGAAGGAAGGAAGGAAGGAAGGAAGGAAGGAAGGAAGGAAGGAAGGAAGGAAAGAGAAAGAAAGAAAGAAAGAAAATAAAGGAAAGGAAGAAAATAAAGGAAAGGAAGGAAGGAAAAAAGAAAGGAAGAAAGGAAGGAAGGAAGAAAGAAAGAAAGAAAGAAAGAAAGAAAGAAAGAAAGAAAGAAAGAAAGAAAGAAAGAAAGAAAGAAAGAAAGAAAGAAAGAAAGAAAGAGAAAGAAAGAAAGAAAGAAAGAAAGGAAGGAAGAAAGAAAGAAAGAAAGAAAGAAAGAAAGAAAGAAAGAAAGAAAGAAAGAAAGAAAGAAAGAAAGAAAGAAAGAAAGAAAGAAAGAAAGAAAGAAAGAAAGAAAGAAAGAAAGGAAGAAAGGAAGGAAGGAAGGAAGGAAGGAAGGAAGGAAGGAAGGAAGGAAGGAAGGAAGGAGGAAAGGAAAGGAAAGGAAAGGAAAGGAAAGGAAAGGAAAGGAAAGGAAAGGAAAGGAAAGGAAAAGAAAGGAAAGGAAAGGAAAGGAAAGGAAAGGAAAGGAAAGGAAAGGAAAGGAAAGGAAAGGAAGGAAAGGAAATAAAAGAGAGGAAGGAAGGAAGAAAGGAAGGAAGGAAGGAAAGAAGGAAGGAAAAAAGAAAGGAAGAAAGAAAGACAAGAGATAAGTGTGAGTCCAAAGAAAAATATATGAATGCCTCTCTCTTATTCCTGGCTTTCTTCCATTAAAATTCTATCTTCTACAGGAAACCTTTCCCAATTCCTCTTAATTCTAGTATTGACAATATAGACATTTTTATTGTTGATTATAATAAAATACATCAAAATCAATTAACATATACATTAAACTATATATATATATATAACGTCAATATAATCACTACAATAGATTACAATTATATTGGAATGCTATTTCCTATTTATCACACATATAACTTGCTTATTGTCTCACCCTATAAATTGTAAACTCCTTGAAGGCAAAGGTTTTTTTTTTTTTTTTTTTTTTTTTTTTGCCTTTTTAAATAGTCCCATTGCTTAACCAGCTATCTGGAACATTGTTGGTGCTTGGTAGTACTGATTGACTGATTTGGCAGAGGGAAGGGAATCATAGGCTGTTACGTTTAAGTCTTAAAAGTCTTTCAGTCCAGTCTTCTTACACATATGAAGAAAATGACTTGCTCAGAGTCACACAGTTAGTAAATATCTAGGGTAAAATGGAAACTCAAGTCTGGACTTCATATCCTGTGCTCTAGCTGCTGTAGCCAGGTTACATTGGATAGCTGATTTGTTTGGTGTGTTGTGTTTTGCTTCATTGATTGCCTTCTCTCCTTCCCATTTGTTCTTTGTTATGAGGAATGGCTTATTGAGAGATAGAGTGGGGAGTAAAAAAAGTAGTAAAAAAGACAATGAAAAAACATAAGAGATAATAATTTTTTTAGATCCTTCACTTCCCAGATCTCAAAATCATAAGTTCTGCCTGCCAAGTCTTTTCTATATCCTTGCAGTCAAATGCTTTATTGGGACTTCTGGGGGCTCTGAAAATCTAGAATTGTGTTATATTGCTTCTGAAATCAGAAGTCAAAAAACAAAGAAACTGACAGATTTGATGATTTCTACTTATTCTCACATAAAGTTGATGATGAATTAAGGCTACCAAAGGAGCTCTCAATTTGGAGATGTTCAAACCAGTTGGTTTCAAATAGACTTCAGACCTCTGGAAATCAAAATAGTTATGGTCCTTAGGAAAAAAAACAAAACAAAACAAAACAAAACAAAAAAAACCTTATTCAAAGATCATAAAAGTATCATCAGTGCTCACTATGTAAATCTATTTTCATTTATTTATTTTTGCTAGGGCAATTGGAATGAAGTGACTTGCCTAAGGTCATACAGCTAGGAAATGTTAAGTGTCTGAGATTAGATTTGAATTGAGGTCCTCCTGACTTCAGGGCTGGTGCTCTATCCACTGTACCACCTAGTTGCCCTGTAAATCAATTATTTAAAAAAAAAAACAGATTGGATTTCCTTTCTAATATATGCTAATTTAAAAGTTTTAATGAAAGAGAAGAAATTAAATTTGAGATTTTTAAAAATTGGGAAGGGTTCTCAATTTTTTTAGCCACTTTTCCAGTAAAATGCATTAGTCCTTTTAAGGGTGGAATAGTGAAAAGAACATTAAGTTTGAAATTATAGTATCTGAGTTGAAGTTCCAGCTTTGCCTCTGCCTATACGCATAACCTTGGACAAATGATTAAGCTTTTCTAAATCCCAGTTTTCTTATCTGCAAAATGAGGGTAATGATACCTACCCTCCCTACTTCATAGGGTTTTTGTGAAGAACACATTTTGGAAAACTTAAGGTGCTATATAGAAGTGAATTTTTATTCTATCATTTATTTTATTATTTATAGATTATATAAAATATATAATATAAATAATTTATTTTATTATTTATAGATTATATAAATATATAATATTAAATCATTTATTAAATACTGACTGATTGTAGAGACTACATTTTCTCTGGATGTGCTCTAAGTGTGAGACATCCCATATATGGACATCTAAGCCACTAATTTTTAGATTTACCATAATTGTAATTGATAACATCTCACAGCTCTTAAAAAAAAAAAAAATCCCAATAAAGAGTCAGTACGTGCTGGGATCAACATTTTACACCCTAGTGAGTAATGAGATTGCTACTTCAGCAATGGCACATGCCTGAATTTGATGAGTGTGGCCCAATCAGAATGAGCCATGGTGAAATCCCTAGTCAGTATAGGGGTGCCTCACTATTAGTAAATGACTGTAATGAGCATCCAATCCAGGTGACCTAGGTTGGAACAACGCAGGGAAAGCTGCAGATCCAGTCTGGGCTGCTCACATGCCTTTCTCTCCAAGAGATACTGCATTTAAAAGAACTTTTCACCCCTTTTGCAGATGGGGCCCAAAGTCCAACCTTTGACAGCATGATAAAAACTTGTTAGACTCTGAGGTGTGGGGGGGAAAGCCGCCTTTGGCAGTGGCTAAGAGATTATCAAAGGGAATCCCATGTCAGAAGCCTGTTAAATTAACTGGCGATTTCTTTTCTGGGTGGGGAAGGATGAGGTAAAATAGGATAAAGCTTTTGAACTTGCTTGAGAATTAACAGCAGGCATTGCTTTAAGAACCCAGATTTCTTTGAGAAAGCAGGTTGCTAAAATGAGCTAAGAAGTAATAAGTAGCTGTCCATAAGGACTAACAGGAGCTAGTCAATCTGACTCCTTTTAATCCATATGTTTAATTCTTTGCGTTAGAGAATGGATCAAATCCAGAGATTTATGGGATGATTTGGTGAAAAGTAGATGGATAAAACAGAAAGGATGACAGACCTGGTTTTCTTTGGAATTCTGGGTGCAAGTTGCAACCAGAAGGTTGTAAACTGCTTTGAATAAGAAATTGGTGTTGCTAGAAATGAATCTTGCTTCTTGGCCCAGAACAACTCCACAAAGGCTTGGCTCTACAGGAGCTGTTTGGAGAGAGAGATAGAAGAAGAGATTTTGGTGATTCAATATTTTTGTTTTTTAAATTCAGAGTTAAAGAAAATGCTAAATTTCAGGCAGGAGTTAGCAAAAATAAATAATGTTATAACTCTCCCTACCTCATTTAAACTCACAGGTCCCTTATACAGATGCCATATTAATAACCCCCTGATTTGGGGAATAAGCTTATACAAAATAATTTCAAAAAGTGAATGCTATTAACTAGGTGAATTAGGAAAGTCCTTGTGAAGGAGGTGGTATCTGAATAGTGCTTTGAAAGACATTGGAAATTCCATAAAGTAAAAAACAAAAAAAAGGGAGGGCATTCTGGGAATGGTAGGCTACTATTTCCTTGTAATTTGGGATGTATTGGGATATCTGTCTGTTATCTACATGGATCATACACACACTTATATACACACATACACAAACCTACATACATATATGCCTATGTATATATATATACATATACATGTATATTATATTGTGATTTGAAGAAGTCAAATACCTTCTTGCTAAAATAAAATTTGTCCAACAACCAGCCTGATTGCCTTGGCTATTTTCAAAGAAATGAGGGAATGTCACAGATAGTTAGGGGTGCTATAATGGGGAATGAATGATTTCATTTTTTAGTTCCCTTGTGAGTTTTTTCTCTTTTTTAAGCTCTGACAGTTGTATGGGATGATAATTTTAGGTTGGGGTTTACTCAGACTAATTTTGTAAAAGTACCATGAATAGCTAAGAAATATGTATATTCCTTTCTATTCTGACTCAGCAGTTGCCAGAGATCTATCTTATCCAGCTTTTCTAAAATTCTCTTAGGACCTTAACTTCTTTCTTGTTTATTTTTATTGCTATTGTTATTAGATTTGTCTGAGAGGGTACATTGAGATCCCTTATTATTATGATTTTGCTTTCTATTTCTTTATATAAATTAGTGAACCTTTCCTTTAAATACTTAGCTGTTGTGTCATTTGGCACATATATACTAAGTATTGGCATTGATTCATTGTCTATGGTGCCTTCAGGAATAATTAGCTCCTCTGTTTATCTCTCTTAATCAACCATTTTACAGTTGCTTTGAGTAAAATCACAATTGCTACTCCTGCTTTTTTGACTTTACCTGAAGCATATTAGGTTTTGTTCCTTCCCTTATTTTAGCTCAATCTTTCTATTTCAAGTTGGTTTCTTGTAAACAACATATTGTTTCAGATTAGCTTTGTATAAATTTAGGATTTAGAGAGTGGTATAAAAGATATTTTCCAAGAAAGGACAAATCTCCAAAGTAGTTCAGCTAGTTATATAGTAAGAACAAAATAGTCAGCCCATCCAAGCACTGAACTGGTACCCCCATAAAATCTTAAAAGACATAGAGGAAAGCAGTTACTGTTTTATGTTGAAATCTATTCTTTTATTTATTCATTTTTCTAGCTAGAGCAGCCAAAACATTTATGTTTGCAAGTATTTATTATCTCTTCCAGTGTTTTTTCTGCCAATTGAGCAATAAAAGAAAAAAATAAATAAACATTTCATTACAAATATACATACTCCAGCAAAACAATTCCTGAAGTGGCTATGCCCCCAGAAAGTATGTTTCATTCTGTATTACATTCTCACTTACAAAAAATAGGGTATTTTATAATCACTTCTCTGATCTCTTGGCTTCTCATTATATCGATCAGAGTTCTAAAGTTTTCAGATATTTTTTAATAACCTTGTCACTGAATCAAATATCCTCTCAGATTTGCTCACTTCACTCTTCATCAATTCATAGAGCTTTTCCTGGTTTCCTCAGAAATCGTCCATTTTGCCACTTCTTAGGGCATAATAATATCCCATTACTTACATGTATCATCATTTGTTCTTCCATTCCCCAGTACGTAGGCACCTTCTAAGTTTACAGTTTGCAGTTATTATGAAAAAAGCTGCTGCAAATACGATTGCATATAAGGGCCTTCTTTTTTGGATATCTTTGGCGACATACAAAGTATGTAACATTTTAAGGAGATTCTCCACTTTTGCAGACTATGAGAGGTCAAGAATAAGAAACACCAAGGCTGAACATATAAGGGCAAAAATCAGGGGACTACTCACATGGATGGACTCACCAATCCAGGGGAGCACTGAAGAAGAATTGAGTTGGAATTATCTTTGATTTGTTTTAATTCAAAGCCTTTTTGTTATCATGAGTAAACTGAGGCTTAGACCAGCTAAGGGCTTTGCCCACGGTTATAGTTCAGGGGATCAGAGGATCTAGGGAACAGAGCCAAGATCTGAACCAACAACTACAACATGCTGTAATGTTTGCCTGGACTGGACTCAGATAGAACCACGGTGAGTTCCTTCTTCTCTCCAATTTCAGACTTTCAATCTCTCCAATATCACTGTCTTTTCTTTAGTGCTCTGGGACCCTTCTCCTTGTAAAGACTTATTTGCCCATTTGTGCCTTTAATTTCAATCTTTACATCTCTCCAAACCATTTTCCACGCCACTGTGAAATGGGTTTTCCTATAAGAGATTTATTTTATTCGGCTCAAACATCTTTCAAAAATCACTATTGCCCCCAGGACAAAGCAAAAATTCTTAAATGCCCTTCATAATTGATTCCTACCTACATAATATTTGAAAATTACTGTGCATATCTTAAAGTGTATGTGTCTATATTTATACACATATATGAATATAGACACACACACATACATGGTAGCTATCCCTTTCCAGTTATTTCATATTATTCACTTATCGAATATTCTAGTCAAGCTGATCTAAACATTGTTCATAGCAAACCCTTCTTCTCACCTTCCATCAGTCTAATCTTTTTAAAGCTCTCTAAGCCAGGGATATCTTCCTTCTAACCTTTACCTCCCTTTATAGTTTTGTCTCCCTGTCCAAACTGTCCAATCCTTTCTAATTCCCTCAATTGTTTGTTCATATTATCAAGTTTTTATCTATCTATGTAGGTGCCCTGGGTCAGCTAGGCAGAGTATTGGAAAGACCACTAGGATTGGAATCTGGAAGACCCTGAGTTCAAATGTGGCCCAGACACTTCCTGACTGTGTGACCCTGGGCAAGTCACATAACTCTGCTTCAGTTTTCTCATCCATAAAATGAGCTGGAGAAGGAAACAGCAAACCCTTGCAGTATCTTTGCCCAGAAAAACCCATAATGGGGTCACGGGGAGTCAGATGCTGGTACATCTTATTATTTCCAGGGGAGGATAAGCCTCAAGGGCAGGAATGTCTCATTATGACTTTTACCACTTAGCAAAATATCTTACACAAAGGAAATGTTTAATAGATGCAATCTTGAATTGTAATGAATCGAATCTGACTGAACCCTTGTACAAAGGATTCCTGAAGTCCCTGTGGGTATCACCAGAGCCAGAAAGTGGTCTCTGTGGCAATGCTTTACAATTTGTACAGGTCTTGGTGGGACTTTTCCAAGACTAAGCCTATACCATTAATTATGTCATAGCCTTCCAGCTGTTTTTTGCCATTACGGGTGCCCGCACATGCTTAGGTATCCACAGACTCAGATGACTAATGATGAATGCTGACATCCTGGGTCAAGTTGTGTCTTGTCAAGATGAGACTTCTTGACTCCAGACCCTGCACTCTATCCACTGCCACACCTAGCTGCCCATATAAATGCTAACTACTATTATATAAGGAAGACTGGAAATTATCTCTATTCAGACACCCAATATTTTCTTGGAAAGGGATCAGGTAGAAGATTCAGAGTTGGAAAAGACCTTAGAGTTCATCCACCCTCCCTCCCCTTTATTTCACTTATGAGGTAATTATGACTTTGAGAAATAAAAGGAATTTCCTAAGATTCACAGTAAGTAGTATAGATAGAATTCAGATTTAGTTCTTCTCCCTCCCAAATCTCTCAGAGGGTCTCAAGGTCCAGGCTCCTGCCAGGTCCCAAGATCTTTTCAAAAGGTCCTAGGGGTCAAAGCTATTTTTGTAATAATAAAAAGAATTTATATAGAGCTTAATGGTTTATGAAACACTTTATAAATATTTCATTTTATCCTTATAATCCTGGGAGATACGTGCTATTATTACACTCATTTTAGCTATGAAGCAATTGAAACAGAGGTTGAATCATTCCCCTAGATATGAACAATTTTCAGATGACAAAATTAAAGCTATCTAGAATTATATGAAAAAATGCTCTAAATCACTATTGATTAGAGAAATGCAAATTAAAACAACTCTGAGGTACCACCTCACACCTCTCATATTGGCTGAGATGACAGGAAAAGATAATGATAAATGCTGGAGAGCATATGGGAAAACTGGGACACTAATACATTATTGGTGGTGTTGTGAAATGATCCAACCATTCTGGAGAGCAATCTGGAATTATGACCAAAGGGCTATAAAACTGTTCATACCTTTTTACCCAGCAGTGCCATTACTGGGTCCGTATCCCAAGGAAATCACAAAGGAAGGGAAAATGTTTGTAGCAGCTCTTTTTGTGGAAGCAAAGACTTGGAAAAAGAGTAGATGCCCATCAATTGGGGAATGGCTGAATAAGTTGTGATACATGAAGGTAATGGAATATGAGTGTACAATAAAAATGATGAACAAGCTGATTATAGAAAGGCCTGGAGAGATTTACATGAACTGATGTTGATCAAAACAAGCAGAGCCAGGAATACATTGTACACAGTAACAACAAGAATGTGCAATGATCAACTAGGAAAGACTTGGTTTTTCTCAGTGGTTCAATGATCCAAAGCAATCCCAATAGACTTTGGACAGAAAATGCCATCTGCATCCAGAAAAAGAACTAAGGAGACTGAATGTAAATCAACATGCTGTGTTCACTTCTTTTTTTCTGTTTTTTTTTTTTCTTTCTCTCGTGGTTTTTCCCTTTTGCTCTGATTTTTCTCTCCCAACGTGATTCATATATAATATATGAATATTTAATATATATTAAATGTGAATTTATTAAATATGAATATTTAATATATATTAAAATAAATAAATTTACTAAAAAAGGAATTATCAAAAAAAAAATTATCCCCCTAGATCTAAGGCTAGTATTGAATTCAGGCCCAGCACTCTATCCACTGGACCATCTAGCAGTCTAAAACAATAAATATTCATAACTATAATTCACACAAAGACTCTTCAAGGGGACCTCATTTTTTTTAGAGTATAAAGGGGTCCTAAGACTAAAACATTTGAGAACTGCTGTGATATGCCATATTTGATGTCTAATTGTTCAATACAGTCAATGTATAATAATTTTATAGACTATTACTTGTTTATAAATTGATTAATCAACAAACATTTATTAAACTGTTACTTTGTGAAAAAATGAATAAAAAATAAACAAAAAATAAAAAAAATTACTATGTGCTAGATTCTGTGCTAAGTATTGGGCATATGAACAAAAAGATGGTCCTTGAATTGAGTATTGAAGGAAGCTAATGATTCTAAGGGCTGAGTGGCGCAGTAGAGAGAATGCCAGACCTGGAGTCAGAAAGACTCATCTTCATGAGTTCAAAACTGGCTTCATTTACTGGCTTCAGAGTGTGACTCTGGACAAGCCATTTAACTTTTTTTCTCAGTTTCTTCATCTGTAAAATGGACTGGAAAAAAATTCAAACCACTCTGGTATTTCTAGCAAGAAAATCCCTTACAGGCTCACAGAGACACTACTTGAACAGCAGCAACAAACAATGATTCTAAATGATATAGTTGAGGAGGAGTATTCCTGGTGTGAGACCAGTTGTTATAGGGATGGCAAGATGATATGGAGACATCATGTGCACGTTAGCCATATGGCCCGACCACAGAGCACGTAGAGTTGAGTTATGGATGAGAAGACTGGAAATGAAGGGATCAGGTTGTGAAGAGCTTTCAGAGCCAAATAGTGTATTTTTTGACCCTCAGGGTAATAGGGAGCCAGTAGAGTTTATTTAGTAAGGGGGTGATGTGATCAGGCTTGCATTTCAGGAAAATCATTTTGATGACTTCATACATTTCATCATCTAGCTAAAATGGTGCACTTTCAATTCCCCAAATCTGGCACACAATTTCTCTCTCTCTCTCTTTTCTTTTTTTGATTATAGCTAATAGTTAATTTATAAAACATATGCACAGATAATTTTCAATACTCATGTTCCTTTCCTTCCCCTCACCTCCTCCATTAGATGGTAATTCAATATATGTTAAGCATGTGCAATTCTTCTATAAATATTTCCACAATTATCACACTGCACAAGAAAAATCAAATAAAAAAAGGAAAAATGAAAATAAAATGCAAACAAAAAACAATAAATAAGGTGAAAATATCATGTTATGATCCACACTCAGTTCCCACAATCCTCTATGTAGGTGCAGATGGCTCTCTCTATCATAAGACCATTGGAACTGGCCTGAATCACCTCACTGTTGAAAAGGCCAGGTCCATCAGAATAGATCATCATCTAATCTTGCTGCTGCTTTGCACAATGTTCTCTTGGTTCCACTCACTTCATTTAGAATCAGTTCATGTCACTTTCTCTAGGCTTTTCTGTGCAGTTCTTCTCTATATATATATGTCCATAATTATCATGGTGCACAAGAAAAATCAGATCAAAAAGGAAAAAAAATGAGAAAGAAAACAAAATGCAAGCAAACAGTAACAAAAAAAGTGAAAATACTATGTTGTGAGCCACACTCAGTCCTCACAGTCCCCTCTCTGGATGCAGATGGCTCTCTTCATCACCAGTCCATTGGAACTGCTTCTTGTCTTGAGATATTCTCACAATGAAAAGAGCCCACCTCTCTGAGAGTTTAGTGTCAGATATCCTTCCTTGCATCCATTCTTTTCTCAGCATTTAACACAAATTCTGAGTGTCTGAAGGCAGCATAACATGATCTATTCTCTCTTATCTCTCTTTCTCTCCTCTCTCTCTCTCTCTCTCTCTCTCTCTCTCTCTCTCTCTCTCTCTCTCTCTCTCTCTCTCTCTCTCTCTCTCTCTTCCCTCCCTATTTTACTTGACTCACTAACTGCTACTTCTTGTCACACATGTATACAGTAGCTAGATTTCACCACTACTCAGAGCTAAGCTCTGTCACTAATATCAAAAGAATATCCTGATACTGTCTTAAGTCTGGAGCCAGGAGAATGGAGGAAAATGAGAAGTTAGTAAATTTTTTCAGAAACCTACACAAATGCATCATCTCCTCTGCACAATTAGTCCATCTTCCCCTGAGATTCCCAACTATGAAAATTGGGAATAAACAAAGTGAATGATAGTTTTTAATGCAAGACGATAAAATGCAGCTTCCTAAGATACCAGAGACTTAATAAGATGTGATCCATGAATATATTACTGCCAGGGAAAAGTATATTTTATTAGATAAAAGGTGTGATGACAAAAATTTATGGAAAGGAGGAAGAATAACTGATATTTTTATAACACTTTAAAATTTGCCAAAGATTTTATACATATTGTCTCATTTAAAGTCTCACAACCCTGTGAGCCAGGTGCTAATATTCCCATTTTAAAGTTGAAGAAAATGAAACTTAGAGAGATGAAAGGACAACTTCCCTATAGTCAATGATCAAAATAAATATTGGAGATGGGACTTGAATTTGGGTCTTTTTGATTCTAAAGTCAGAACTTTGAAGATAATAGATGATCATGAAGAAGAGAAAATGCAGCACTTATTTTTGCAACCAATGCCCAAGGCCTCTCAATGCTCCCTTTCACAGGTAAAGTGAGTGAAACTCTGTCCTAGCTCTGGACTTGAATAGATCCAGGGGATCTCACCACAATGGACAGACTTTTCGCTCTCTGGCTCTACATCTCTTCTAGAAAAACTCCAGGGAAATCTCTAAGACAAGTCTAAAGTATGGTATATGTCAAAGGTGTCCATAATTTAGATAGCAAGATGTCTTCTAGAAAATGTATTAAACATACAATATGGCTATCAGGTAGAAGACAGAAATTTATTTCCTGTGCTCCAGAGAAAGCTTATTATGGAAGGATTCCCAAACGCACAGTTACAGATATAGAAAGTGGAAAACATCTCATGTTTTCCATTGTTCTTGTTATACTCCCTTAGAAAATAGGGGTGACTTTGGGAGCCAACTGGACAGATATTTGCATTCACCTTCTCTTCCAAACTGCAATGTTTGAGTAACTCCAAACGGGAATTGCATTTAAGTGCATAATTCCTGATTTTCATTTTTTTGTCCTAAAGCAAGAGGACACAAAATTGTATGGGGCTCTTGGTTCTTATCTCCCAGTGTACACAAGGAGCAGAGTTATGAGCATATACTCATGGAGATAGCTGCATCCATATCCATGATGGAAGATGAGGTGGTGAAGAAATCACCAAATACAATGACTTTATTCTGAAAATAATCAGAATCTGCTTTTTTACAGGAGAGAATAGCAAAAAGCACGTTGGAAAATATATCTCCATCTTGAGAAATGAAAAAGGCCCAAGGCTTATAGATTACTACTCATGTCATGGATATTTTCATGCAGAAGGAAGACCAAAGTGCTAAAAAGTCCAAGCACTGAACCACATTCCCCAAGTGATTTTTACAGAGAAAAAAGGACTGGTTACTAAAATGAAATCATATCAAAATGAGCTGCAAATATGCAGTCAGATCATTCACTAAAGGGCAAAATCATCATCAAATTTTGAATGAAGTCTAATGCATATTCTGGAGCTACTATTCTAACTTTTCTTAACACTGATGAATTAGGCTCCTACACCTCATGGATCTAGGGGTATCTCTGAGATGTTGAGGGAATGTTTATCTAGTGCAGGTAGCTCAAGAGCCCCCACTGGTGTGTTTCTTACTATGATTATCATTAGCTATCATTTAGTCAGACTCAAATAAGTTACTGGCTCATTCACTTCTCAGCTTTTAAAGTATCTCATTGGTCATTAACTACCAATTAGTAGGGTGAGAATTTTAGTCTTGGAGATTATCTGTTTACCACTTCACCACTGTGCCAAATTTCCATTGACATCCATCAGAGTGGTACAGAACTTAAGAAAGGAGTCCTCCTTTTATGGCACAAACTTGAATCTCTTTCCTTACACACATGCCAAAGAAAATGTTCTCCTTGCCAGCTCCTTACAGTGACTCATAAGTTAAGGGTATCAGCCTCCATCTTTGACATTTTTGAATAGAAATTTTTTTTTTTTTTAATGTGACAAAAGACCAGCATTTACTAGATAGGTCACTGAACTAGAAAAAGCTACAACACTGTAGTGCTTATAATATCAAACATGTTGGGAATGGGGAGAGGGAGAGAATATTAGTCCTCCCCATGTCTCCCTGCAAAAGTTCTGCCCCTTGGGTTTGTGTGCCAGTCGAGTACAGGTGGGGTTTTGGACTAGACCTGTGTTTTCATTGCTCTAGGAAGCTCCTAAAGAAACTTCCTTTATTAATGTAGAGATGTCTCTACTCTGAAACTGAGTCTTCCTCAGTAGCCTGGGGTGCTGAAAGGTTAATGATTTGTCCAGGTTTACACAATCTAGTGTGTGTCAGAGGTGGGATTCTGGCCAAATTATTTTCATGATAGGAATGTGTGTGTGTGTGTGTGTGTGTGTGTGTGTGTGTGTGTGTGTGTGTGTGAGAGAGAGAGAGAGAGAGAGAGACAGAGAGAGAGAGAGAGAGAGAGAGAGAGAGAGACAGAGACAGAGAGAGAGAGAGAGAGAGAGAGAGAGAGAGAGGAAAGAGAGAGAGAGAGAGAGAGAGAGACAGAGAGACAGAGAGACAAAGAGAGAGAGAGAGAGAGAGAGAGAGAGAGAGAGAGAGAGAGAGAGAGAGAGAGAGAGAGAGAGAGAGGAAAAGAGAGAGAGAGAGAGAGAGAGAGAGAGAGAGAGAGAGAGAGAGAGAGAGAGAGAGAGAGAGAGAGAGAGAGATTGGGTAAGGATTATAAGGGAGCTCTGGGACACTGATTCCCTCACCAGCTAATTTACAGTCTAAGACATTGCCTGCAGTCATGGGATGGGAGCTGTTTAGCTCATGATCACATAGCCAGTGTGTGTCTAAGGTAGGCTTTGAACACAAGTCTTTCTCTCACCTCTTATTCCAGAGATAATCCTGAGCTTTTTAAGAAATTGAATTGGTAAAAGCAAACCATCTCTCTATTTTGTCCAAAAAGAGAAAGCTGCTTTTTGCCCGGTATTCTATGTTTATCATGGAGTCCAAATGTTGTAAATAGATACTTACTCCCTAAAGCAGACCAACTGCAGAATTCTGCAGCATTCTTTATTTTCTTTTCAAAATGTAATGAGGCAGCCAGGTAGTACTGGCTAGAGCACAGGACTTGAGTTCAAATTCAGCTTCAAATACTTCCTAGCTGTGAGACCCAGACAAATTACTTAAATCCCCTTGTCTTCAAAATAAAAAAAAAAAAAAAAAAATACTACTTTGTGAGGTCCTTTTATTTTAAACATTATTGATATTGTGCATGTTAGTTAATTATGTAGAGGACAAGTGACTGATGTTAAGATAATAATTTTCAATTAAAACCATAATTTTAAATGCCAAAGTTGGACCTAAGTCATTTAAACAAATATAGAGAGGGTTAAGGCCTTGATTGCCTCTGCCCTGCTGCAGTTACCCCATAGACAGATGTTTTTTAGGTCTAAGATGGAAAGGCAGAATATGAGCTTCTTGAAGACAGGAACTGGTTTTGCCTTTCTTTGGGTGACGTGGGAGAAGCTGGCAAAGGACCACCTAGCATGGCCTGCCTCTTTCAAAGAAAGTGCTGTGCTCTATGAGCAATGCAGAATCACAACGGCTCAAAAGAAACATGAGATGAATAAATGTAGAGACTCCCCATTCCAAAGGTTCATGGGCATTATTTGTGCTCAGCTTGTGGTAAAACATTCCAAGGTTGTTATCGGCCTGATCAGTCACAGTCCTGACACACTATAATTTGACCCTAATATAGTTATGTCATTTTGATCTCTTTAAGAACAAAGGACAGCAACCAGCCAACTACCCCCCCCCCCAGCCCTTCAAATAAAGTAAGTGCTTCATAAATGTTTGTTGACTGACTGACTGAAAAGTACTTTTAGTTTTGATCCAAGAGTACTAATGTTTTCTGGAGTTTTCTGGGATCAACTTGCAAGGAAAAGAAGGACATAAATTTGGTTTGATTTAACACCTTCTGAATCTGCTCAACACAGGACATAACTGAATAGAGCACACTCATGGGTAGACTTGGAGACACTTTCTCTACATTGGAAGGAGTATAGAGAATGATGAATATAGACTGTCATCCCTGCCTGGAATGAGCTCCCTCCTCTTCTAAGCCTCTTAAGGCTCAGCCCAGGTACCATCTATTCCATGAAGTTCAGTTTCCTGTCACCAAATACACAGATTATTGTGCATTTATTATGTTTGGGCATTTTTTATGTTGCTTTGGGAAACTCCCCAAGGACAGGGACATTGTTGCCCTTGTACTACTTGGGAATTAAATGCATTTGCCACAGTGTCCCGCACATAGTAGGTGCTTTTTTCCTTCCTCTTCCCCCTGGGCTTAACATAATGACTAACATCACAATAGGGGTCTAAAAATATTTGTTGTACTGAATTAATAAAATTAAACAGCAGCCCCTCTTTGCTGGAGATATTTATTTCAAAATTAATAAATGCCAGTGGAGATCTAGTTTAAATTGGGGGGAAGGAGACTCATGATTTAAACCATCATCAAAACTTAATGGAATTTATAAAGTCACTATGTCTACAAAAGGATGGGACATTGGACTGAACATAAACTCCTTCATTCACTAAAAAAAAAAGATCAGATTAGCTCTTATTCTTTGCCAACTGTTAAATGAATAGAAATCTAACAAGGATGAAGCATTCCTATTGCGACCCTTATAGCTCAGTTTAGTTATACGTAGCAATGAATTCTGCTACTCCAAATGGTTATTCGTTCTCAAAATCTTGTTATTGTTTGTCCTTTGTTCTAGAAGAGGACCATGACATCAAATGAGTAGGACTGAAGTGAGGCAGGGCTGTGCAAAGCCACCAATCTCACTTTCTCTTCCAGTGCCATTTGGCCCAGTGGTAAAATATAGATCAGGGCGATTGAAGATGGCTTCAGATGCAATGGGAGACCTTGGACTTTTTAAGCGAAGGTCTTTAACAAGTTTTAGTTTAACTGAGGCAATGCTCAATCAGTGATTAACGCTAGGTAAGCAATGAGGCAGAGACTACACATCTCTCAGATTGGCTAAGATGATAAGAAAAGACAAAGACGGATGTTGGAGGGAGTGTGGGAAAACTGGGACACTGATACATTGTTGGTGGAACTGTGAACAGATCCAGCCATTCTGGAGAGCGATTTGTAACTATGCTCAAAAAGTTATCTAACTGTACATACTCTTTGACCCAGCAGTGCTATTACTGGGGTTATGTCCCAAAGAGATCTTAAAGGAGGGAAAGGGACCCACATGTGCAAGAATGTTTGTCAGCCCTTTTTGTAGTGGCAAGGAAGTAGAAACTGAATGGATGCCCATCAGTTGGGGAATGGCTGAATAAATTGTGGTCAGTCAAAAATCAATCTGGTTACATTCACTTTTTTTCTTTTCTCAAAACCCAGAATGCATGACGAAGTACAAGATAGTGCATGAGTTGTCTATCGTGCTTTAGCTTTAAACAGGGATGGGGAAGCTTGTTAAACTCTGGATCTTTTCTCACCCTCACTTCTTTATTTTTTTAAAATTATTTTTATTTATGTCACTTTCATTTTCAAGTATTACCCTTTCCTCCATTACTAAGTCATCTCTTATAAAAGAGATTTAAAAATAAAAGAGTGTGGTCTGTGGTCCAGACCCTAGATTCATCCTAGACTTTGAGTGACGTGGAAGAGGGAGGTCACTGTTTCCTCTCTCACTCTGTGGCTCACTGTCCCATGCCAAAGTAGAACCATAGCACTTCCAGGAAAATCTCTCCAACATTGCTTAGATCTGGCTCATGTCTAGGGTGTTTGCCCCACCTCTCTCCGATCTAAGTGAATCACAAGGTGTCTTCTAGAGTGGGGACTTCAAGTAGGCTATGAATCACAGGCAAAAGGCAGCCATTTTTTTTTTTTTTTTTTTTTTTGCACTACCTCAGAAAATACTTAAAACCCAAAAGATTTCAGGGGCAGCTAAGTGGTGCAATGGATAGAGCACCAGCCCTGAATTCAGGAGAATCCGAGTTCAAATGTGACCTCAGACGCTTAACACTTCCAGCTGTGTGACCCTGGGCAAGTCATTTAATCCCAATTGCCTCAGGGGGGAAAAACCACAAAACAAAATTAAAAAAAAAAAGATTTCTAAACATATACTATTAAGGAAAGAAAAAACATGACCCTGACCTCTCACACACATAAAGCCAATGTTATGAGACTAAATCAAGACTTCATTGTCATTCAGACCTGAATTATCTGAGCAGCTCATGGGTTCCAGACTTCCTGGCTAGCCAGGGCATGGTGTGGCTTTTCAACAGTCCTTTCAACAGCGACATGTTCCCAGTTATGGCAGTCCCAGAGAGCAGAGCGACTTCAGGAATCACCTTCCAGTGTGCACACAGCAGCCAACTTGGAAATTCGTGATCTCACAGATTCAATGAAAACTCAATAAACATTTATTAAGCAACTACTATGTGCCATGCACTGTGCCCAGTGCATTTAGGGTTGGAGTTAGGATCTCTCAAGGGCTAATGGTTTTTGTGCTTTGCGCTCAGAGAAGAAAAGAGAAGCCAAAAAAAAAAAAAAAAAAAAAAAAGTAGCAAGAGACTGAAGATGACCTAGGCAAGTACATATTCTTACTGTAATATACTCCTGTGGAGGGAGCAAAGAAATCCCCTTCTCTTCCCACTCTTGGGTGTCAAAGATAGAGGAAGTGACAGAAAAGTTCATTAAGAAGGGAACTGAGCTGGTTCTCCTCCACAACTTCTCTTCTAGCCTCACTGAACATCTCATTTCTTGGACAATTATCTCTAATGCAACCGAGTTACTAGTGACCAATGTGTCATTTCAGCAAGGGTCAGGTGGCTTAGCAACGAGCCACAACTTCAAGGATCACCCCATTAAAAATGGTTTAGCAAAACCAACCACAATGCAATATTCCAAACCCATGATCTCCTAGCCTTGCCGAGAAGGAAAGAGGGTATATTTTCTCAGCTCTGGCCAGGACCACATTTTGCTACTGTACTGAAGAAGCATTCAATTTAATTTTATTGTTCTTCTTGTTTACATTATTGTAGTCTTTGTGTATTTTATTTTCCTAGTTCTGCTTACTTTATACCGGTTCATATGTTTTCCTATTAAATTAAAAAAATATATATTTGCTATTTTTTTGTGGGATAGTCATATTCCATCACATTTCATTTACAACTTGTTTAGCCATTCCATTTTGTTCCTAATTCTTTGCTATCATTAAAAAAAAAATGCTGCTAGAAATATTTTAGTCTTTGTGGGACATTGTTTTCTGCCTTTGACCTACTTGGCTCTTATGCCTAACAGTGCTATCTCACCCCAGTTCTTAACACAGATCAAATCTCATTTAAGCACATAACTTAATTCCTTCATAATCGATTTTCATCATAATAAATATTTTTTCAAACAAATCCCAAACATTTAACTTGAGCTGTGCATTAGAATATTGTCCTGAGCTTGCCAACCCATTCTCTGTGCATCCTTAATCATCTGATAATGTTTCAAAAAAAATGTCCCTCCCTCAAGTTGTCATCAGCTGTGCCTTTGAATCCATTCTATATAGGCCAAATAAAACATAACATTTTCGAGGAATGTGAATAATGTGACATTGCTGAAGTCATTTTGCCTACAAAACCAAATTGCTTTTCCTAGTCTTGTTTTGTCTTCTAAATAAAGCTGCCTACATGTCCTGTTTCCCTTACTAGTCACGGCCAAGGAATTAGACTGTGCCCATATGTTTTCCCATGTGTGTGCTATGTAAACTCTGTCACACAATCAACTGTTGGATGCTTTTTCTCTGCAGGGAAATAGTCTATTGTATTATATGGAGGGAAAAAAAATGAACAGCTCAAACAATGTACCTTGTTTGTAACAGTGAAATTATTTTTGGTATTCAAATGCTTTAAAAAAAGAAGTCTTTCCTCACGAATTGGTAATTTATTTTTCTTTTTATAATATATTCCTTAATTGGTCTAATTTTAAGAAAATATAAATCAAGGAAAGGCTTCTGGCCTCAGGAAAAATAAGAAAGCAAGATGGAAAACAGGAGAAAAATAGTGGAGTAGGATTAGAAAGCTTGGGCTAGGATTCTGTGTTACTTCAGGCCAGTCCCCAAGAGAATACTTACTAAGCATTTACTACCAGGGACAGTTCTTCCTTAGGGCTCAGTTTCCTCAAATGCAAAAAGAAAATTTGAACTAAAGTATTGATAAGGTCCCTTCTATCACTAGATTAGGATTCAAAAATCTTGAGCTCAAATATTAGATCTGTTGTACACTACCTATGCAACTCTGGAAAAGTCAATTCTCTTCCCCAGGAAGGAGTTTCCTCATCTACAAGGAATCATGAATCATTGATCGTACATCTAGATCCTTGTAAGGGACGTCAGAGGCTAACTAGAATACTTACCTCTCTCAATTGTATGGATTACTTAATCACTCAAATTAATTTAATTAAATTAGTTACATTGGTTGAATATGACAAACTTACTGATGAAGAAATTAAATATGAAGCAACAAAATCCACACTGGTAAAATGTCTACACCTCAAGTCTTTGGGCCAGAAGATCTCCAGCCTTGATTTATATTTTGTAAATTTCTATTACGACTTCTGGTACTTGTAGATGGAAATAACTCTGCTCTAGTTCTATAATTGGGAAGTTTCTCTAAAAAGGAAGGTGGTTTAATATAGTCAAATAATTCAAGAAGTGTCTGCTTGTCCTCAGACAACCTTTTTCCAGATGTAGAAAGACCAAGGTTTGATTTCTTGCTGAAGGGAAATTGGGATAAAGATCAACAGTCTTTTCAGTCTTCTCTAATTAGTCTCACCTATAGAATTCTTCTAGAGTAAATGAGTCTGATAGGAAAAAGTTGAAAGAAATTTTCTCCCCACAGTTTTATTTAGCTTTGTCTGCATTTGAGGAAGTGCAGTACCAGGAATACCTGCCACAGGCAGCCATACTTGATAATTACTAACATTTCAGTGTGTTTCAGTTCTCATTTTTAACCAGTAAAAATTGAACTATGAGTAACAATAGAGGAGAGAGGTGAGTCGATGGGATTATAGCTTGGACATCCCCTACCTTCTAAGAGCATCTGGGAAGAGAGGAAGAGCTTCTTGGTCATCAGTAAAAAGAGAGAATCAATCATATCTCCTAGGTCAAAGAGCTAAGTGAAAAGAACTTTATTTATTTTTTTATTATAGCTTTTTATTTACAAGATATATGCATGGGTAATTTTTCATTAATGACAGTTGCAAAACTTTTTGTTCCAACTTTTACTCTTCTTCCCTCCACCCCCTCCCCAAGATGGCAGATAGTCCAAGACATGTTAAATATGTTAAAGTATAAATTAAATACAACATATGTATACTTGTCCTAACAGCTGTTTTGCTGTACAAAAAGAATCGGACTTTGAAATAGTGTACAAATAGCCTGTGAAGGAAATAAAAAATACAGGTAGACAAAAATAGGAGATTGGGAATTCTATGCACTGGTTCATAGTCATCTCCTTATGCGAGCGCTTTCGCTGGGTGCAGCTGGTTCAATTCATTACTGCTCTATTGGAACTGATTTGGTTCATCTCATTGTTGAAAATGGCCACGTCCATCAGAATTGATCATCAGCAAGAGATCATTACATACTTCAACAACAATACTGTATGATGATCAATACAGTATTGTTGTTGAAGTATATAATGATCTCTTGGTCCTGCTCATTTCACTCAGCATCAGTTCATGTAAGACTCTTCAGGACTTTCTGAAATCATCCTGTTGGTAATAGTGAAAAGAACTTTATAGACTTCCCTTGTCTTGGAGGCTTCCTCACTATGATCCCCTAGAGTGTAATGGATAAAATAACCAATAGTTCTGAAAATAGCCCCTGATTTGAAGACTAGAGCTGAAGAATGCTAAGGGGCTAAAAACATACTGACCAAATTGTAGTCTTCCCCATTAGGTAGAACCTTACTAACTGTAACAATAACCAGTAGGTGATAGACATTGTATTAAGTAATACAGAATCACTAGACATCAGGACAGTTACAGACTTGTATCCTGATGACTTTCGAAATACCTGGAAAGACTTATATAGTGCTTTCTTTCACAACATGACTAATGTGAAAATATATTTTACATGACTGCAAAATGTATAATCTATATCAAATTGCTTGCTTTCTCAATAATGGAAGAGGTGAAAAGATGGAGCAAGAAAATTTGGAACTCAAATTTTTAAAGAATGAATATTAAAAATTGCTTTTACATGTAATTGAAAAAAATGAAATTAGCTGCCTTGGATGATATTGGGTTTCACTGAAGGTCTTCAAAAACTAGATAACTAGTTGTTAACATGCTATAGTAGAGATTCCTTGCCGTTATGGGTTGAACAAGATGGCTGCTGAGATCACTTCTAACTTAAAATCAGGCCTATTCCAAAATAGAAGGCTTCCTTAAGAGATGGCAAGTTCTTTTTCAGTTTTGGTCTTCAGGTGATTACCTGTTGCTGAAGGGTTTCTGGTTCAGGTCCTGATCACGTTAATTAATCAGTCAACACATTTGTGCCAAATATTGAGAGAAATGATTATTAATAACTAATGTTTTGGGGACATGCAGAGTTCTCTGTTTTGCTCTAGATCTCATTTCAAAGTATAGTCTCTTCAAGGACATTACTGATAGTTTGATTGAATTCACTCTCCTTAATCTTGGCCAGACCACACCTAAACAAGTAGAAATGTGGGTGGGGATAAATTCTTTGATTAGATTGCCCAAAGCTGGGGATTATTTAGGAGTAAATGATATAATCAAAGTTAGAATAGGTCCAGCCCCTCATTGTAAAATCCATTCTCTCTCATCACTTGTTAGCCAATCAGACTTGATTGTTACCTTCTGGAACACCCCCTCCTTTTCCAAGGCTTATAAGCCTTGAGCCTGTTGCATCTGTCTCTAGCATTAGAGAATGTCACTTGCCTCTTTTATTAAAATACTAACATTATTAGCAAATAGCTGATTACCCAGAAGTGATGTCACACAAATTTTTTAATCATCACAGTACGTACTAAATGCTAGACACTATACTTGGTGCTGAGAGAAATACATATATATGTGTGTGTGTGTGTGTGTGTGTGTGTGTGTGTGTGTGTGTGTGTGTGTGTGTATGTATGTGTGTATGTATATATATATATATATATGGTTTTTTTTTCAGTTCTATTTTTAAAAATTTTTTAAATTAATTTTATAATTATAACATTTTTGACAATACATATGCATAGGTAATTCTTTACAACATTATCCCTTGCACTCCCTTCTGTTCAGAATTTTCCCCTCCTTCCCTCCATCTCCTCCCCTAGATGGCAAGCAGTCTTATACATACTAAATATGTTATAGTATAAGAAATATATATTTTAAAATAAATGAAATAAATCATCTAACTGAGCTTCTGTGATTCTATACTCATTGTTTCCATCGTGGAATATTCTCCATATATTGGAGACAGCCTTGACATTGTTCACTTTTGGCGATGTGCAGAGAAGCATGTAGACCACTTTTCTCCTCTTTTTTTTTTTTTTGCCCAGGAAAAGGAGAGAAAAGTGGAAAAGATCCCTGTAAAAGAGGGGGAAATAAAAGACCAAATGAAGGTGTTATTCTGTGGGGCTGAAAGATTGGCTGAAAGTCTTGTGTGACTTGTAGCAGATAGATGGACTACCCTGATGGATGCTTTACTTTCCCAGATTAGGAACTCTGTCCACTAAAGCAGAATCTAGTTCCTAAATGTTCTCTTATTCGGGGTCATGTTTATCTATGTCTTCCAATAAACCTTCCATAGAAGATCTACCCGACATCATTGAAGTCTTCCTTTTGTTTTTTTTAATATCTCAGAGCTACAAATGGATAGCTTGACTGTCCACTCTGGTTGTGTCGCTCTTAGTTATTTTATGACAAGCTCACCTCTTATTCCAGTCACCCATATCCTTGATAAATGCCTTTTTGTTTCCTTTGTAGCAAGAATATCAAAGAAGTGAGGTGAAGTTCCTCTAGTCTTGTGTTAATTTGTTGATTAGACAAAGATGTCTAATAAAACAGTAAAATTTTAAAACGTTTTTCATTGATTTTCTTTTCCTTTTACATTAATGTCCCTTCCCAATGACTCCTCTCCACCCACTGAAATCTTCCTTACAACGAATATATAGAATCAGTCACAGCAATTCACCTTGACAATGTTTACAAATAAAAATCCCATTCTGTACCTGTAGCCCACCACCTCTCTTTTGAGAAGCAAGCATCCACTTTATCATCAATCCTCTTAAGTCAAGTACAGTACTTTTGGTAGGGGAGGATTTAAGAACCGACTGAAGTGATACTTAATATTGCATTTTTTGCCCCTCAACCATTTTGAATGAGAGAAGATCACATCAAATCAAGGGTCATCTTGGTCAATTTGATCAATTTTGTATTAAAAACAAGCAAACAAAGCAATTAATAACAAAGCTTCCCTGACATAAACTCCTCAATGACTTTATTTCTTTTTGTGTATCCAGGGCTTATTACAGTGCCTGGAACATTATCATTGTTGTTCAGTTGTGTCCAACTCCCTCATTTGGGGTTTTCTTGGCAAAGCTACTATGGCGGTTTGCCATTTTCTTCTCCATCTCATTTTACAGATGAGGAAACTGAGTCAAACAGGGTTAAGTGACCTGCCCACGGTGACACAGCCAGTCAGTGTCTGAGGCAAGATTTGAACTCAGGAAGATGAATCTCCCTGACCCCAGCTTGGCACTCTATCTATTCCTTAGCTGCCTTGTTTGGCACAAAGTAGGCATTAAATAAATGCATATTGACAAACAGGCTTTGCTAGTCTGATTCTCAAATCCATCAGTTGCATGGCCATAGCCATAATCTGTTCTGCTAAGTAGACTTTGCCTGAGCTTGAACTCAATTGAAGTAATCTTTGAGAACCCCACACCCAAAGAGCCATCAGAATCAGGCTTTCATGGAGGATTAGAGAAGCTTAAGACTAAAGGAATAAGCAAAAAGAAATTATTTCTTACTTCTCATATGGTCTGGGCTTTGGAGGGGACAGCTGTTGTCATGAGAATATTTAAATATTCTGGTTGTAAGTAATCTAATAGAAAGATTGACATTCCAAGCTCTAAACCAATTCGGATACTATATATTTAGCCCTGATTTAGGATTTATTGTCTATCTGAACTTTTAATATTTCTTGACATTTTTCTCTGACAAATATCTACTGGAAAATGTAATTTTTATTAGGGTGGGAAATGGCTGTTTTTATCTGAGTGAGTTTGTGATGTTTTTCTAGCTCTTATCTGATTTCTCTCTGGCCATTTTTCTGTTACAATTTATCTTGTTTAACTCCTGGGATTTTAACAATCAAATCAAGAAATATATATTAATTATCTACCACAAATAAGACAAGAAGCATCTTGGTGTAGTGGATAGAATGTTGGGCCAAGGATCAGGAAGATCATGCATCTGATCCTGCTCTAGACACTTAGAAAATGTGGGAATTTGGGCAAGTTGCTTGGAAAATGGGAATGATACCTCATTTATTAAGCACCTACTGTGTGTCAGGTCCAGTGCAGGGTATAAATAAAAAAAGGCAAAAATATAGTCTCTGCCCTTGCAGAACTCACATTCTAATGGGGGAAACAACACAGAAGAAATTGTACATATGAGATATATGGAAGGCACTAGTGGCTGGTATGTAGAAAGAAGACTGGGAAAAAAAAAAACTTCTGTAGAAAGTGGGATTAAATATGTATAGAAGAATTGCACATGTTTAACAGATATTGGATTACTTGCTGTCTAGGGGAAGGGGTGGGGGGAGGAGAGGGAAAAATTTGGAACACAAGATTTTGTAAGGGTAAATGTTAAAAATTATCCATGTATATATTTCACAAATAAAAATCTTTAATAAAAAAAGAAAGTGCGATTTGATTTAGTATTTTACAAATATATTTTCCCCTCACAACAATCCTGAGAAACAGGTGTTATTATTATTATTATTATCCCTATTTCACAAATGAGGAAACTGAGACACACTAATCTTGCTTCCTTTTTTGCAAAGAAACTCAACTGGTAGGCTAAGAGAGAATGCTGTAGATATAGTTATCCTAGATTTTAGGATACAATTATCAGATACAATACTTGTTAAAAAGAATGAGAGCCAGACTGGCTGATGATATAATTAAATGGATTTGAAAATGGATGAAGTGATTCAAGGAGTAATTGTTGATGGTTCAGTGTCAAAACGATGGGTCTCCCATGAAACATTTCGGGATCTGTGCTATTTAGCATTTTTATCAGTGATTTATATAAGGCATAAAGAGCATGCTTATCAAATTATCAAAATAGATATGACACAAAGTTTGAAGGAGAGGAGGTAGCTAAAGTGTAGGATATTAAAATCAACCTCCTTGAAATCCTGAAGAACTGCATATTGACAAAGAGCTTGAAAAGCTAGAGCATTGGGTTAATCTAATAAAATGAACTTCAGTAGAGATCAATGCACAGGTTCAAACTGGGGTTTGAAAAATCAGCCTCACAAGTACAAGATGGGGGAAGATGGTCAAATAACATTTGAGAAATATCTGGATGTTTTAGGGACCACAAGCTCAACATAAATCAGAAATGTGACGTAGTGGTCAAAGAAACGAAAGTGATGTTGGGCTGCATTGAGAAGAATTGTTTTGCAGAACAAGGAGGTCTTTCTGAATTCTGCAGACCACATTTGGAATATTGAGTTCAGTTCTGGATGCTACATTTTTGGAAGGATATTCATAAGTTGGAGAGTGTCCAGAGGAAATTCTGGTCAAGCATGGGGAGAAGCTTTGAATCTTTTTCATATGGGCATTGGTTGAAAAAACTGAAGCTATTAAGTTTGAAGAAGGGAAGACACAGTAGAAACTATCACTATTTTCAAGTATCCAAAAAGGGATTGGACTTAAGCATTTTTTTTTTTTCAAGAGCAGGAAAAATACAAATTTAGGTTTAATGTCAGGAAAAGTTTCTTAACAACTAGAGCAGTCCCAATGGATTGGGCTGCTTTTGGAAATAGTCTCTCTTCAAATGGAGGTTTTTAAGAAAGGTTATGAGCACCTATGGGCAGGTAGGTGGAACAATGGTAGAGTGCAGGCCTGGGCAAATCACCAAATCCTGTTTGCCTCAGTTTCCTTATCTGTAAAATGAACTAGAGAAGGAAATGTCAAACTACTGCAGTTGCTATTGCTATTCATCCTTTGTTTTTTGAAAAGAACTAGTGACCAAATCTGTGAATTGAATTTAAGTGATGATTGATAATGGCCTGGGATGCAGTGGGTGAACTTGATGGCTTTCATGTCTGACCAAGCACTCCACAATGCTTGCTTCAGCTGCTTTCATGGTTACTGAAACAGATTGTTCTCATCTACCCAACCTGCTGGAGGAATTCTTCACGTGCTTGGGATAGACGTCCCCAATCCCCATGACTCACCAGTGGGTTTGCACCCTATCAGTTACCTTCAATTTGGTTTTACCTGTCTGTTAAATTGGGTATACTGCCCACTGCACATGCTACAGCTTCTTGGAGCCACAGGTGAGAGCTGGGGAAGATGGATCCCAAAGGTGGATGAGTGGTCCTGAAAAGGGCTCAGCAAGCCCTTATGCCAGAGATGCTAGTCAGCTCTTTTTGTGGTGGCAAGGAATTGGATATTGAGTGAATGCCCATCAATTGGCTAATGGCTGAACAAGGTATGATATATAAATGTTATGGAATATTATTGTTCTGTAAGAAATGAAGGATGAAGAAAAAATTGGAACACAAAGTCTTATAAAAATGAATGTTAAAAACTAACTTTACATGTTTTTTGGGAAAAAAATATTATTGAAAAATCCTAAATGCCAGTCCTCCCTCTGAACACCTCCCTATATCCCTAAACCACTCCAGTATTTTTGTCAAGGAAAACCCCCTAAAAACACATTTGAAACAACTGAACAATAAGGAATGAAGCTGTTAAATATTGGGGGGGGGGGAAGCACAACTCATTTTTTTTCTTCTCCACTAATAAATCACCCTTGAAAACCCCCAGAAAGAAACCGTACCTACAATAACAGACAAACCCACAAACTTTCTGGCCTCTAGTCTCTCTAACTCATTCTCCACATAGTTAGCAATCTGTCATGCCTAAAGCACAGCTCTAACCATGTCAGTCCTTGCTAAAGAAACATCAGTGTTCCCCTATTAGCTGTAGGACCAAACACATATCCCTTCTTTGCCATGGGAAGCCTTTCAGGATCTAGCTTTAGCCTCTCTTGGCAAGTTTACTGCATATTCCTCTTCTTAAGTCCCTTTACAACTGGCTTGAACCATCCCACTCTTCTCCAGGCAAGATAATCTACCTGGAACCTGCTTTGGGGCATGTGTTTCTTAGAGGGATACCTTCTGTCCTTACCTAGATTCACCTTTCTCCTCTGGTCTAATTCCCAGGGATTCTCACTATCTCCTTATGATAAGATTTTTTGTTTACTTGGTATGTGTCTTGTACCCACTTAAACCCATGTACAAGTATGTCTGCTTCCATCAGTACATGCTGTCTCCCCTACAGAATGGAAGCTTCCTGAGGACAGGGCTGTGTAGTCCCAGCCCCTACTCATGGTAGACCTTTGAAACATATTTCTTGACTTGACTTGGAATCAAGACATTATGAAAGGAGTCTAGATCTTCTCCATGACGAAGATGATTTCAGAGTGGGAAATGTGACCTGATTATTTACCAAGATGACCTTCTTATCTTGCATCCCTCAGAAGAAGCCAAAAGTGTTCTTGGAATTGGAGATATTTTCCCTAAGCCCTAAGTTTTCACTGAGTTTGCTGACCTGAGCTTGAGAATCCTTCTGAACTTATCAATTGGGCATGGGATCTGTTTCTTCCCCAGGGAAATAGGACAAAGTATGTTTTGTGACGGAGACCATTTTTCAGTTACACACGTGCCTCAGTGATGAAGTGCAATAAATCATAAGCTTACAAACACATAGCCCTAAACCTGTCATGCCAGGAGTTCTCAGAGGCAGTAATTCTGGGAAAGGTATGTCAGCCCTGTCAGAGTGATTTAGGGGTGTGGAGTGATTCACTGGGGCTGGAGTTAAATAATCTGGGCTTTAAAAAATAACCCAGGCTTTATCATATCACTTAGTGGAGGAAAGAAAAGATGCAGAAGCAGATCAGATAGTGCAACACCCCTACGGCATATGGAGGGTCAGAAATTAGACTCAGCTATTTTGGTGGGAAGAGATCAAGTCATAAGAATGAAACGATGTGATTTTCAACAAGTCATTTATCTTGTTAAAATTCTGTCCATCTCTCTAAATGGGTGTGTGTAACTTTTATTAAGCACTTACTATTTGCTAGACACTCTGCTAACCACCAGTTAGTTCAAATATAAAAGAGTCCCTCAAATTGAAGATCTTTTCAGCTTAATATCTATGATTCACTTTTAAATTGAGAGGCAGCTTGGTCCAAAGAATAGTTCATACAGAAAAGAAATAGAAAAGAACATTGGAGTTGGAGAATGTGAGTTTCCCTCCTGGTCTTGCCATTGACAACCTGGGTGAACTTGGGCAAGTCACAATTCTCTGGTCTGAGTTTCCTCAACTGTAAAAAGAGGAAGTAGATTATAATAACTTTGGAGGCACATCTGAGCTCTAGGAGTTCATATTTGTCTATATTTGAGGGAAGCTTTTGACCACCGACCTCATACTGCTCTAGGGGAGAAGATGAGAGATGTGGATGTGATGGTGGTTTGAGACCTAGTCGAGTGATTGCACTGAAAATAATTCAATTTCTTTATGATAGCAGGTCTCCAATGAAGTGCCTCAAGACTCTGCTTGGTCCTATGTGGATTTTTATTAATGACTTAGGTCAAAAGACAGATAGTATACTGATCAAATCTGCTGACATGGATAATAATAAAACTAATTTATATTGAGCTTTAGGTTTTGCATAGCACTTGTCTGTCCTAAAAATCTTCGTGCAGTTTTAAGCTATTTAAGTTAAAGTTTAAAAGCACAATAAGTCTCTTGGAACATTCTTCATATTGTCTCATAATATAAGTATCTTATTTGATCTGCACAACAATCTTTTGAGGAAGGTGCAATTAATTTTTTTAGCAGTACTTTCTTTTTATTTATTTATTTTTCTTTTTAGGGAAAACAAACATTTTGTAGTATCTGTAAACACACCAACATGTTCATACTGATTTGCGAACTCAGTAAGTTTTAGAATGTTGGGATACTCATCAATCCAATGTAATATGCAACAACAGCAAAAGAGAGAGGAATAAATTAGATTAGGACATTTTATAGTTAAATATACTCATAGCAACAGCTTTTGAAAGATGATTTTTAAAATCAAGTCATTGCACTTAATCATTTTATTGCTACAACAAAACAAGGCCATTTTATTGTTGTAACATCTTTCATTTCTAATTTTAAGTGTTTTGTTCTGCTCATCCATTGTAAATTTTCATGTGGACAAAATATTTAAAAGTAATTTGCAGCAGATTTTTTTTTTTGTGCTATGATCACAGTAAGAAAAATAGAAAAAAAATTTTATGACATCAAACCTCCTTTTCTATTTTTTCATCAGAGAAATCTTAATACTACTAAAGAAAAATTTTATAGACACAACAAATAATTTTAAAATTGGGAGTGTTCATTTTTGATGTCTTTAGGAAGATATATGAATACTGAAAACTGTGACATACCTGCGTAGTCAGTACATTCCCAGACAATTCAGCTTATTAATGGTCACTACAGATAACACAAAGTTAAACCTTTGTGATTATGTACACATTTATTTACTTGATCTGATTTTTTATAAAGCATTTTCAAAAGCATTACAATTTCAAAAAAAGCTTTATAAAGCACTTTCAAAAATGTATTTTCAAAATACATGCATAGATAGTTCTCAACATTGACCCTTGCAAAACCTTGTGTTCCAAAGTTTTTCTCCTCCCTTTCCCCCAACCCTCTACCCTAGATGGCAAGTAATCCAATATATGTTAAACATGTGCAATTCTTCCACGTACACATTTTTTTTTTAAATTACTCTCCATAAAAATGTACCCGGAAGATATTGTTGTTATTTCCATTTTACAAGTGAAGAAACAGAGGCAGGTGGTAATCAAGTGACTTGTCAAGTAAGTGACTATGAGAGGATACAAACTAAGATTTTCCTGTTTTAGCTCTCTAGTTCAACTCTCTACTCTCACTGTCTCTGATGGCTAACACAGTAGATGAGAGGATACAGAAAAATCTCAACAGGTTAAAACATTGGACTAAATCTAATAAGGTGAAATTCAGTAAGCATTCATGTAAAGTCCTAAACCTGAATTTAAAAAGAATCAAATTCCCAAGATGGCAGAAATGTGTTTAGAGGGCACCTTTTGTGAACAGAACTTTTTTGGATACCCAAGGTTAGTCAGCATGTCCTTGTTTTGTTGTTTATTAGTCTTGTCCAACTCCCTCTGACCCCTTTTGCGGTTTTCTTGGCAAAAGCACTAGAGCGGTTTGCCTTCTCCAATCTATTTTTCAGTTGAGTTACTGCTCAGCATCACACAATCACTAAGTGTCTGAAGTCAGATTTGAACTCAGGCTTATTCCAAGCCTGATATTCTATCCAATCTATCACCTAGTTGCCGTTACCCATCATGACCTGGCTGAATATCCAATACAGGTAACAAGAAGGAGTAGTCAGCTAGGAAGGATGAGAATGAGGAGAGAATAGCTTCTCAAAAGTTTGAGAAAAAATATGATCTTTAAGATGGTGATTGAGTGTCAAAGACAGCAAAAAAGAGATTCTGAGATACTTTGCTTATTTCCATATTTTCCTTTAATGAGATGAAATTCTACATATTCTCTTTTTAAGTGCTACAAATAGCAAAGTGCCTGGTGTATGATTGGCATTGAATAAATACTTTTTATTAAAAACCAACTTATAGATATTTCATATGCTATCAGCCACCAGTAAAGACAGGAACCATTGGTTAAAGAAACCAAAGGGCAAATAGAAATATAATTGGCCAATCTGTTTACTGTTGATAGATATTAGAGGTTTTATTTCATTTGCTGCTCGTCACCCCCTTTTTAGTCCCATTGACTAGCAGGAAATAGCAATAATTAGCACTCTTGCTGACTATAATAACCACTGGGGATGAATGCATCTATATCATTAAAATTTTCCTTCTCTTGAACTCTAGCTGAAAGGCTTTCAAAGCAGATACAAAGACTGAGGGATGTTGGAAGCTATTTCACCTCCTCTGATCTTAGATACAAGCGATGCATTTTTTGACACACTGATTCATGGAGATTCCTCAAAGTAAACTGGGAGTCTTCACTGACCCTCACTGACCAAACAGCTGGGTGCAAACAGAAACCTTGAAAATATACATATAATAGCATGGAAGGGACAAACGTGAGCAGATTACTCCTGGCAAACTAGAAATTCACAGAACTCTTCCTAGGAATATTTGAACTTCTTGTCCGATTGAAGATTTAGGTTAGATAGGAGGAAGATATTAATAACTGGAAAGATTATTATTACCAGGATCTTTCAGGGAGAAGGAATGGAATCTCCTTCTCTGGCTGTGTATATGGATATATAACTATTTCCCCACATTTGCTTAGGTAAAACTGACTGAAAATTGGAGGTTGTAGAAAAGATAAGATTATAGATTTAAATCTAGGAAGGACCTTAGAGTTCATCCAGTCTATTTCTCTAATGTTCCACAAGATCACATGGGCGGTGTACCCCTGTACATGGGTAGAGCAAAGTCTTGGGTTCATACCCAGGCTCTCAGACTTCAAATTCAGCACTTTTAAAATTTCATCCTGGCAGAATGGACCATCCCAATACGTTCATCTCCCTACATTCTGTTGATGAAGTAGGGCCAAACTGGTTTTTTAAAACTATTTTTCTATTTTTTTTTTTTGTAAAAGATGGCTCTTTAGGATGGGAAATATACGTGATATAAAAACAAAAGTTATCATGAAAATTTATTTTGTAAAAATACCTTGTTGTGACTTTGGGTAAATCACTTAATCCCTAAGAATCTCAGGAAATTGGAGAGCTTGAACTGTATGACTTCTAATAGTTACTTCTACCTTTAAATTTATTATATCTGACTTCCCCTATTGATGAATAAAAACAATAAAAAGGATAGTCATCAATAATTAGTAAAACAATTATTTCTCTTTTGATTAATAAGATCAACATGATTGAAAGAAAAGAATGAATAAATGCACGGATTAGGTGGTTTCTTGGGTCCCTTTCAGTGCTAAAATTCCATCCTTTGTGTCTCAGTTTCCTTATCTGTAAAAAAGGAGGAAAATTAATATGCTGGACTTTTTTTTTTTTTTGGTTATACATGTACATTCATTTTTTTCAAACATATTTCTTTATGAATCTTTTTTTTTTTTACATATTTCCTTATGAATCATGTTAGAAGAGAAAAATCAGAACAAAAGGGAAAAATCACACACACACGCACACACATGCAAAGAAGAACACATAGCATGTGTTGATTTATTCATTCTCCATAGTTTTCTCTCTGGATTCAGATGGCATTTTCCATCAAAAACTTATTGAAATTCCCTTGCATCACTGAACTGCTGAGAAGAACCGAGTCTGTCATAGTTGATCGTTGAACAAACTTTCTGTGTACAGTGTTTTCCTGGTTCTGCTTGTTTCTCTCAGTATCGATGGGTTCATGTAAATCTTTTCAGGCCTTTCTAAAATCAGCCTGTTCATTTTTTATAGAACAATAATATTCTATTACTTCAAATACCATAACTTATTTAGTCATTCCCCAACTGACAGGCATCTACTCATTTTCCAGTTCTTTGCCATCACAAAAAGAGCTGCTACAAACACTTTTGCACATGCGAAGGACTTTATCACTTCTAGATATCTGATCCTATGAGTTATGTTGGTGTCTCTAGGGTTTAGGCGGCAGTGGGACAGAATGAAAAGGATACCTGCTCTGGACCAGATGATCTAGTTTAAATCCCACTTATAACTTTATATGACTTTGGTTCAACAGTCAATAAGTATTTATCCTATCAGGCATTGGGGATACAAATGAGAAAAAACAATTTATTTTCTCAGTTATAAAGAGAAGGGCTCATATCTCATACCTTCTCTTAGGTCGCTTCTAGCTGCGGCTCTATGACCTTATGAATTTCCTTTCTTCATTGAGTATTTATTTCTACTCTCTCACAGGGAGAGGCTGGACCATGACCCAAATTCTGCTAGTCTGACAAGCCATGAGTGAAGATTACAATTGATGTGGGTATTGCCCATCCAACTTTACATCCCACATAGTAATGTTCAGATATTAATGTCTAAAACCACACTAGGATTTTTGGGACCCCTGAATTATCTCATTTGAGATTCCTAATGACCCTGCACATATTACAAACCCATTAGAAATATGAGGAATATGAAGCTTCCTGAATTTCTGTAATTTTGGCAGAGTCCCATAAATCCTCACAGGAGGATTTGAAGTGAGACCTTCTTGACTTTAACACTAAAATGCTCTTATTGTCCCAAGCTTCTCTTCAGGAGTATATTGGTCCATATTTCAGGACAGAAGGCACGTGAATACTAGGAGAACTTGTGAAAGTAGAGGCAGATAGGCAGGAGAAGTGGGTGGAGAAGGCTGAGTCAGAAGGCTGCCAGGTGTTTCCAGGAGATGCAATTGGCTCTACCTAGATTAAACTTTTATAGGCAGGAGTGGCCCTCGTACAACCTGATCTCAATGACCTGTGTTCCTGGGAATGAAGCTGTCACAGGCACATGAAATTCATAAGCAACCCCCACAGCTCCACGAGGTCCATTCGTTCCATCTCTACTGCATCATTACTTAGAGCAGTTAACTAATTTAAGTTTCATCATCTCTCCTTGTTTTAGAATAAGAGGCCAACTAGTAAGTCAGTAAATAAATATTTATTAAGTATCTATGCTAGGCACTGGGCTAAGTGCTTGGAATATAAACAAAGAGAACCCCTGTCTTCAAGGAGCTTATAATCTAATGAGAAAAAATACCATGTACCAGGAAGCTGAAAAGCTAATATAGAAACTAACTAGAAACTCTTGGGGCAGGGAGTATATCTATTAATGTTAATTTTACACAAAATTCTCTTAATAAGTGTTTGTTGACTGTTGACGGTTAACTGAAAAGAAAAAATGGGAAACTTGGACAAGCAGTAACAAACCTTAGAAATAATCATGGTTGATTCTCTGTGTGTGTATACAAATATACAATACATACAAATATATGTATACACACAGCTCCATGTATATGTATGTATATTTACAAGCATACATACATGTGCATATACCCATGCACCATCATTTATATGTGTGTATGTGTATGCATGTATACACACACACACACACACATATATATATATATATATATATATATATATATTTTTTTTTTTTTAATGGGAAAGTATAACTTATTGTCCCAAGTTCAAAGAATTAATTGTATATCTACCACTTATTAAAAAAAAATGTCCATGATCTAGTAGCAGAATATATAACTTTAGGCAGTGTGTATCTTTGTCATTAAAGATAGCTAGATGATATAATCAATAGAGCATTGGGCCTGGAGTCAGAAAGTTCTGAGTTTAAATTTGACCTCAGACACTGACAGACTTCATGACTAAGGCAAATCATTCAATCTCTATCTGTCTCAGTTTCCTCATCTATAAAATTAAGATAATAGTAGCAATTGTCTTTCAGGATTATGAGGATAAAAATAGGACAATACTGTAAATTGCTTGGCAAATCTTAAGGGATTTTAGAAATGCTAGCTATTATTAGTTCCCATTACTAGCATTCCTGCTACATATCAAATTGTCTCACCTAGTATGGTAATATGTTCTGCATAAGTATTTTGGCCCAACCTAAAAGGCATGTAGGACCATTAATCTTCATGTCATGGTCACACTCTAGCCCTCACTTTTGCCTGAGCCATGCAAAATTATTGCCAGGATCTCAATTTTCAAGAGCCCAAATACTGTGTCACTAGCTGGGATTTCATTTTCTTTCTTTCTTTTTTTTTTTCTCAATGGTAAAGATAGTTTTCAACATTCATTTTTGTAAGACTTTGTATCCCAGTTTTTTTCTTCCTTCCCTTATCTCTCCCCTTCCCAAGACAGCAAGCAATCTGATATAGGTTAAATATGTATAATACTTTTAAACATATTTCCATAGTTGTCATGTTGTGCAAGAAAAATAAGACCCAAAGGGGAAAAAACACAAGAAGAAAAAGCAAAAACAAAAAGATGAAAATATGCTTCGAGCACATTCAATCTCCATAGATTTCTCTCTGGATGTGGATGGCATTTACTATCCCAAGTCTATTGGTATTGTCTTAGATCACTCTAATACCAAGAAGACTTAAGCCCATCCCAGTAGATCATCACATCATCTTGCTGTTGCTGTGTACAATTTTATCCTAGTTCTGATAACTTCCCTCAGCTTCAGTTCATGTAAGTGATGCTTTTCTGAAATCAGCCTGCTCATCATTTCTTATGGAACAATATACTCTTCCATTCCATTTATATACCGTAACTCAAGATTTAAAAAAAAAAATGTCTAAAAATTGTTTTACATGTAATTGGGGAAAATAAAATGTTAAAATATTCACATACCATAACTTATTCAGTCATTCCCTAATTGACAGGCATAAGATTTTATTTTTTTGGACACTTTAATCATTTTAGAAGCAATTGTAGGCCTCATAATAAAAGGAGGGGAAGGAAGGAAGGAAGGAAGGAAGGAAGGAAGGAAGGAAGGAAGGAAGGAAGGAAGGAAGGAAGGAAGGAAGGAAGGAAGGAAGGAAGGAAGGAAGGAAGGAAGGAAGGAAGGAAGGAAGGAAGGAAGGAAAGAAGGAAGGAAGGAAGGGAGGGAGGGAGGGAAGGAGGGAGGGAGGGAAGGAGGGAAGGAGGGAAGGAAGGAAGAAAGGAAGGAAGGAAGGAAGGGAAGGAAGGAAAGGAAGGAGGGAAGGAAGGAAGGAAGGAAGGAAGGAAGGAAGGAGGGAAGGAAGGAAGGAAGGAAGGAAGGAAGGAAGGAAGGAAGGAAAAGGAGGGAGGGAGGAAGGGAGGGAGGGAGGGAAGGAGGGAAGGAAAGAAGGAAAGAAAAGAGAGAGGGAGAGAAGGAAGGAAGGAAGGAAATAAACATTTATTTAGAACTTATTATGTTTCAGGCATTGTGCTAAGTGCTTCACAAATATTATTTCATTTGCTCTTCACATTAACCCTAGGAGATAAGTGCTATTATTACACCCATTTTACAGTTAAGAAAACAGACAAATAGAGATTATGTAAATTGTTTGGGATTACCTAGCTGGCAAGGATCTAAGAACAGAATTGAACCTAATTTTTCCTGATTTCAGGTTATTACTCTTCACTGCACCACATAGACAATACAATATTTCTAGTTAGTAAATAGAATTATGAATCCATTTGTTCCTGGTTATTTCAGGAACCATTCTAAGTATCCCTTAACTCTGTCTGAAGACTATTACGTCTCACCATAGTTACTTGTACCATGAACCGGACATCCACTGAAATCTAATAAAAAAACTCACTAGCACCCTTCAGAATATTAGTTTAATTTCATCTTCTCTCAGTCCTGATCTGCTTTCCCACAGAAAAAACCGCCCCATTTCTCATTCATAAAGCTGAGCTGGAACATCCTGAATTACATAATCAGTGACACATAGCTAGGGAGTAAACCAATCTTTGTCTGTGGTGCTGAGCCATTTAAAAGAAACATGAGTGGGTTTTTTATTGTGGTTCATTTCCTCCCAGCTGGCAGAGATCCCGCCGACCTGCCGCCGGCTCCTCCTATGACCAGGGGAGCTGCCAAGGTAGTCCTGCTTTCCTAACAGGTAGAGTACAGCCGGGTACAGATCTCTGAGATGCTCTGAACTCTGAGCCAGCCATGGCAGCCCCAGCACCCTCATCCTTCATCAATTTTTTAATCCTATTTTGCTGCATTATTATTAGGCCATGGCAGCTATAACTTAGTTAAGTATCAGCTGGACAGAGAAGAAGTTTATTTAGAAAGGATTCCTGACTTTCAAAGACAATGGATTCTGGTGGTTTTGCCATTTGAGAATATGGGCAGGCCATGTTTTAAGAAAATCCACTGGACAAAAACACAAATAAATCTGGGGGTGATGATTTGTTTTACAAAGGGACTCTTTTAATTAGCATGCTCCTTGTGGATGCCCACTTTTGACCAAGAGGAAATAGTTTTTAAATGCAGAATGAGACATCTGTTTTTGCACGGATAGTGCTTTGTTTTCCTTAATTGTGTTTATTGGTTAGAAAAGCTTTGTTTCTCCGTTTTTAAATTGGAGGTTAGCAATAAAAGTGTCCTGAAGAAAAGAAGGGGAAAAAAGTCATTGAAGGATTTTTCTTCAAAAAAATCAAAATAAAAAAGAAGAAGAATGTAAACCTAGGCAAGAAAGGTCAGAAGGAAACAGATAAGCAGGACAGCTTTGGAAGGAACATACTGAATTTATTATATACTTAAACAGAAAACTGTACAAAATAGAAATCCATCCTCTCCTGCCCAAATCTTAAAACCTACTCCTGCTATATCGTTCACATTCTATAATCCTATGGGGCTTTTCAACTCTAGAATTCTAAGTATCTATGACTGAAATTACAAATGATGTTCTTTACTGTTTCATAGATGCCATAGATGTAGTAATTACTCTCCCCTTTACCACTATTTAGAACAAGAGTTTCCAACGTGGTAATACTTCGGCTCTTCAGAAAGAGGCATCATAGTATATAGCTCAGGATTTGGATTCAGGAAATGAGTTCAAATCCCAGCCATCTCACCAGTAGGCTCAAGGCAGATCCCTTGGCATGTATGTGTGTATTTACCTAATTCTAAATCCCAGGGAGCACTGATCTCACAAGGCTGCCCGACTATTTGGTATCCATTCATCAAATCAAAGGAAAGCTCTGAATTAGGCGATCTGAGGACAAAGCGCTCGTCTTTCCAAAGATTACAATAGTCTCCAATCAGGTCAAATCTAGTTCTAATAAATCCCTTGAGGATGAACATTTCATTAGGAGAAAAAAAGCCATTCAGTCCAAATCAATGGATCACTTATTTCAAGCAACATTCAAAGCATCTAAATTCCAATTCAACAAAATAATTTGTCCGATTCCTTGGACTTTATGATTTCATCTAACAGGCAATGGTTAAGCACCAACCACGTGCAAGCACTGGGGATATAAAGGTGAAAACAAACATTCCCTGTGCCCTCAAGGAATTTACATTTCAATAGGGAAAGAATATAATATTTACAGAGGCAAATATCATGGAAGGAGAGATTGCAAATAGGGAAAGGACAACGTGGGAGGGCTTCTTGGTGGAAGGTGCACCAGACCTGAGTTGTAAAGGAAGATAAGGATTCTGAAAGACTGAGGGGAGGAGGAAGTGATTTTCAGGGATAGAAAAGATAGCCCATGTAAATAAATGGGAGTTAGAATCTCTTGTTCTGGGTACTGGTGAGAGGTGGTCCAGTTTGGTTGGAATGTTGGTTTCAAATAGGAAATTAAGCTGGAATAAATTGGTCAAAGACAAAGTCAACTAAATCAACCCAAGTATCACTTATTGAGCACTTATTTTAAGAAGAATAAGGGAAGAGAATACGTATGACATACTTACCGTGTATTTAACTCAGTACAGACTTTTAGTAACTGTGGGACCAGGATATAAACCTGGGCTATTGGGAGGTTGAAAAATCACCTTAAGAGAAAGAGGGAAATGTTCAGGGGGAATGTAAGGGGAAGATGATGCCTTCTTTTTAAACATATCAAATTGACATATTGATGGGATATTGAAATAACTACAGGCAATTAGAAATGTGGGACTAATACTTGACAAAAATCAGGGTTGAATGGATAGATTTGGGAGTAAATCTCAGTAAAGATAATAGAACAGATGAAGAGTTAATGAGTAGATGATGTTGAACAGCAAGTACGGAGAAATATGAAAAGAATTCCCAACATAGAACATTGCCCACTCTCAAAGGGCAGGAACAATTTAACTTCCCATAGTAGGTACTCAATAAATATAAAATGATTGTGGAGTTAAGGTCATATCAAACACACTCTTTGAGCCTCAATTTCTTTATTTGTAAAGTGGAGGTCATAATATTTTCAGTGCCTACCTCAAGTAAGCATTCTGGTTTAGCCTAATATGCAGATCTGGCATTAGCTTTGGAAAGACCTGGTTATAGATCTAGATGCTGACACATAACATACTAACTATGTCACTCTGGGAAAGTCATTTATCCTTTCTGGGAACAGGCTAGAGTTAGTCCAATTTGGCTGGAATGTTGATTTCAAGCAGATGAGTAATATGAAATTAGACTAGAATAAGTAGATTAGAGACATTCAATTAAATTCTACTCAATTTTCATTTATTAAAAACCCACTATAAGAGTAATAAGGGAAGAGAAAAAATTATATTTATTAAGTACCCAATATGTGCCAGACACTGTGCTAAGTGCTTTAGAGATATTATTTTAGCCCCATAGGACTAATGTACTAAATTTTAGTTTTGTAGAAAGAGTCCTTCTTTTTCCATCTGTTGTCACAAATCTGGAAACTCAAGGGGGAGAAAGCAGATGAAAAGAAAATTGGAAACATTAGGGAGACTGGCCAGAATACTCCAATTGATCAGCCTGAGGCAATGAAGTACAGGTGTCCCAAGGTGGTAACTATGTAATGAAGACAAGGGTACATATAAGAGAGAAGGCAAAAGAGACTCCAAATGTTTGGAGTCAGGAAAACTTGAATTAAAATCCAATCTATTAGTTACATAATTCTGGGCAAATCATGAATCTCTGTTTGCCTCAGTTTCCTTTTTTGTAAGGTGAATGCAATAATAGCACCTACCTCTTGGATTGCAAGGATCAAATGAGATAATCATTATTAAACACTTAGCACTGTGCCTGGTGCATAGTAAGAATGATATAAATATTAGTTATTGTTATTTGCTATTATGTGGGATGAGTGTAAATGAGGAATTGAAGATGATCCTGAGATTGTGAGCCTGTCAGAAGATGGAGACATCCTCAACAGTAATAGAAAAGTTGGAACTGGGGGAAGTTTGGGGAGGAAATTTAATGAGTTCTTTGGTAGATTTGCATAGTTTGAGATATATCCAAGAGGCAGTTGGGGATGTGGGAGTCTGGAGCTCAGGAAAGAAATTGGGCTGGATAGATAAGTGGATCAATCAACCAATCTGGAAATCACCTTCCTACAGATGACCATTCAACTCCTGCCAAGCATGATCGTGTAGAGGGAATAGGGGAGAGGCACTGGGACACACCTAGACTTGGATGAACCTGACAAACACCTAGCCAAGGTGGCAGAGAAGGCCTGTTTAAATGGGTAGGATAAGAACCTCCAAAGAAAACCTAGAAAGGAGACAATACCAAGGAGAAGAGAGCAAGTGATGGTGTCAAAAGTACAAAGGGATCAAAAAGAATGGATTTTGAGGAAAGGGAATGCAATTTAGCAATTAAGGGATCACTGGTAACTTTGGAGAGAGCAGTTTCAGCTGAAAGATGAGGTCAGAAGCTAGATGCAGATGTGAGGATAAAAAGACAGATGCTTTCTCTAGGAATTTAGCCATGAATATAGTTAGGGTTGGGAGTGGGAGGAGGGGAAGATAATTGGATCAAATTGGATTTTTTTTTCTTTTCTTTTTTTCTTTTTTCTTTTTTTTTTTTTTTTTAGAATGAAGGACAACTAGTGTTTCCAAACTTAATGTACCAAAATCAGAATTATTTATTTATGTTTATTTTCATTTAATTCTCCTGATGCTTTTCACCACACATTAATGATTAGGAATGAGGTGTAAATTCCTCATTCTTTTCTTGCAAGAGCTAAGTAGGTAATTGAAGGGAATTCTGCCCTAACTCATGGATTGTGCAAAAATGAACTGCTATTGGGTTTGATTGGTGCGGTGTATTTGAAGGCTATTGTAAACAAATTATAATACTTAAAAAAAACTTTATTCCTTTAGTATTAAAAAAATGGGGGGACAAAACATGTGTAATAGATTTTTGTTTTCTTGATCTCTTGTTAGATGGAGGAAAGGAGAAGGAAGAGAATTTGAATTGTGAAAAAACTTTTAAAATATTTAAATTTAAATAAAAATATTTTAAAAATAAAAATAAAAAGAATGAGGGACACATAGATATGTTTGCAGGCAACAAGGAAGAAACCCACCATATAGGAAGGGATCTTTTATCTAAGTGCTTAGCATACTGGTGGGAGCAGAAAATACTTCTTTTCTTCTAAACAATTTCAATTGGTGGATTTATCAGCTCTGTATTATCATTTCTGAGTCTCAGATCTATGTATTCAGCCCTAACCTCTCTCTCTTAAGCTTCAGAATCATGTGTCAATTGTTTTATTGGTTATCTCAAACAAGATGCCCCACTGATATCTTAAATTCAATATATATATATTGAATCCTTGTGGATATATATATATATATATATATATATATATATATATATATGAACTTATTTTCATTCCTTCCACATTTCCTCCATTCCCTTAATTTCCTTCTTCTGAACCTTCACATTATTTATTTTTCTCAGTAGCTTGTTATTTTTCCAAAAACAGATAAAGAATGTTTTAGACAGTCATGTTTGTAAGACTGTGTTCTAGATTTTTTTCTCCCTCTTTCCCTTACCTCTCCCCCTCCCCAAAACAGCAAACAATACAAGACAGGTTAAACACATATAATCCTTCTAAACATATTTCTATATTTGTTACATTGTACAAGAAAAATCAGACCAAAAGGGGAAAATACCACAAGAAAGAAAAAACAAACAAACAAAAAAGTTAAAAATACCATACTTTGATCCACATTCAGTCTCCATAGTTCTCTCTCTGGATGTCAATAGCATTTTTTCCATCCCAAGGCTATTGGAATTGTCTTGGATTACCACATAGTTAAGAGTCAAGTCTCTCATAGTTGATCATCTCATAATCTTGCTGTTACTGTGTATGATATTTTCTCAGCATCAGTTCATGTAAATCTCTCCAGGCTTTTCTGAAATCAACCTGTTCATCATTTTTTATAGAACAATAATATTCCATTAAATTCATGTATCATAACTTAGTCATTCCCCAACTGATGGGCATCCATTTAATTTCCAGTCCCTTGCCACTATGAAAAGGGCTGCTTCAAACATTTCTGCATTCGTGGGTCCTTTCCCCTTCTTTATGATTTTCTTGGGATACAGGCCCAGTAACGACACTGCTGGATCAAAGGGTATGCACAGTTTGGGCAAATTTCCAAATTGCTCTCCAGTGTGGTTGGATCATTTCACAATTCCACCAACAATGCATTGGTGTTCCAATTTTCCCACATGCCCTCCAACATTTACCATTACCTTTTCCACTTTTTATTATTTGTTTGGGATACAGACCCAATAATGATACTCTTGAATCAAGTGGTGTGCACAGAGCTATAACCCTTTGGACATATGAATTTCCCATTATTGTTGAAGGTACCATTATCCTTTCAATAAGATTTATAACTTAAGTGGTATATTCTACTCTTTTTTTTTTAAGCTTTTTATTTTAAAAACATATGCATGGATAAATTTTCAACATTGAAACTTGCAAAACCTTGTGTTCCAAATGTTCCCCTCCTTCCTCCCACTCTTTCCCTTAGATGGCAAGTAATCCAATATATGTTAAATATATTAAAAATATGTTAAGCCCAATATATATATATATATATATATATATACATGTTTGTACAATTATCTTGCTGCACAAGAAAAATCAGATCAAAAAGGAAAAAAAATGAGAAAAAATAAAATGCAAGCAAACAATACAAAGAATGAAAATGTTATGTTGTAATCCACATTCAGTTCCCACAGTCCTCTCTTGGGTGTAGATGGCTCTCTTCATCACAAGCATCTTCGACTCCTTACTCTTTTCACCATCCGTATTTAATTTGTTGCCAAGCCTTATTAAGTTTGCCTTCATAAAATTTCTTGTATACCCTTCTCTCCTCTGACATTACCACTACCACAGGCCTTCATCACTTCATAGCCT